>NC_133538.1:243377406-243557406 GCF_048544455.1 Silene latifolia | reverse complement strand
TAATAATAATAGTAATAGTAATAATAATAGTAGTAATAGTAATAATAGTAATAATAAAAATAATAATAATAATAATAGTCATAATAGTCATAATAGTAATAATAGTCATAATAGTAATAATAGTAGTAGTAGTAATAATAATAATAATAATAATAATAATAATAGTAATAGTAATAGTAATAGTAATAGTAATAGTAGTAGTAGTAGTAATAATAATAATAATAATAATAATAATAATAATAATAATAATAATAATAATAATAATAATAATAATAACACTAACGATAATAACAATAACAATAAACAATAAAAATAACATAAACAATAAAAATAACAATAATAATAACAATAGTAATAATACTACTACTACTACTACTACTACTACTACTACTAATAATAATAATAATAATAATAATAATAATAATAATAATAACAATAATAACAATAATAACAATAATAACAATAATAACAATAACAGCAACAACAACAACAACAACAACAACAACAACAACAACAACAACAACAACAACAACAACAACAACAATAATAATAATAATAATAATAATAATAACAATAACAATAATAATAATAATGTAACACGCCCATTTATTCAGGAATCTTTAGCAAGACATTCCCAATAACTAGGGCTGTTACCATCTTGGTTGCCCGAGGTAGTAAATAACAAAGTAAAATAAACGAAAGTACTTTATATAAAATTTAGCGATTAAAGGTTTAATAGAATTTAATCCGACTAAATAAATCAATATAAAATTAATTACAACTCGCAGCGGAATTAAATAAAGTGAATAATAAAACTGTATGATCTAGACTTCTAGGTAGACTGGTCGAGTCCTCACGCGTCCCCATAAGCTCTTAAGTCATCTAATCTTAAGTGCCTGTTACGTCTGCTCCCCAGTTACGGTTCATCACATGTGTTAACAAATACAATGTCAACCACGAGGTTGAGTATGAATAAACTAAACAACAATAATTACTCAATATAAATAAACAACCGCAGTAGTACAACCAATCGATATCCAACCATTGCCAACTCATCCAATCATATTCTAACTAACTCAATGATTTTACTGGCAGTAGCACAACCCCTTTAACACCGTGCTATGCTCAACTTTATAACTGGAAGTAGTACCCTCGCACCATGCCCAACTGTGTAACTGGCAGTGGTACTCTCATACCATGCTCAACTGGCAGTAGTACCATTCGTACTATGCACAAACTGTGTAACTGGCAGTGGTACTCTCATACCATGCTCAACTCAACTGGCAGTAGTACCCTCCGTACTATGCAAAACTGGCAGCAGCAACGCTCTTGCTATGCACAACTGGCAGTAGCATCTCTTATGCTATGCACAACTCATCACAATACTCATATGACTTATAAATAATAATAATAACAGCGGTATAAATAACAGTGACATCCATCACGACATTTAAAATAATACGCTTAGCCACAATTCTTTATAAAACATAACTCTGTCATACAAGAACATAACACAAAGTTGAGTAGGATATTCTTACCTGATCAGCAAATCCAATTAATTAGCAAAGCAAATCCGATAAGTAATACTCCTCAAGAAATACGTCAACTAATAATAATAATATTTATAATTACTAACTACGTCACATACTCAATTATTAATTAATTATAATTTAATAAGTATTAACATACGTAAATATAGAATTAAAATCCGTCTTTACAGCACAAATCAGTATCACTATAAAATTCATAATTATTTCAATAAAAATCCAAACGACGCAAGACCAATGAGGTTGGAACCCTAAGACTCATATCTACAGTTCTTGTGAAATAGACTTTCCTCAAATTCCAAACTTATCAAGGTTTTTCTTGAAAGATTTATAATTACTGACGAATTCCGTCGCATAAAAAGTATCGATTCATAAAACAATTTTAACATATGATTTTTGAGAAATTCAAATTCCTAGAATCATATAGACACTTCAAATTTAATGTATGAAAAAGACACGGAATAGGTTTGATATATAAGTTAGGGTTTCGAAGCATTCTGTACAACACTAGCAGATTCGCGAACTTTTCGGCGACACGTTCATAAATAAATCACCCAAGACAAACTATAACACCCCATTTAGTTAGGAGCCTTTAGCAAGACATCCCAAGTAAATAAGAGCGTTACCATCTCTGTTTCCCGAGATAGTGAATAACAAAGTACAACAAACCAAAGTACTTTAGATAGAATTTAGCGATTACAGGTTTATTACAAATTAATCCAACTAAAACTCAATATAAAATTAATTACAACTCGCGGCGGAAATAAATAAAATGATTAATAAACTATATGATCTAAACTTCTAGGTAGACTGGTAGAGTCTTTACGCATCCCCATAAGCTCCCAAGTCAGCTAATTCAAGTACCTGTCAAGTCTGCTCCCCAATTACGGTTCATCACAGGTGTTCACGAATACATTGTCAACCACGAGGTTGAGTTGGATAAAATACATCATAATAATAAAGTAACACTTCAGTCTCGCTACTGTCAACATGTCATATCTCAACATCAACTATCCACGTTATCCACGAGAGACTAAGCCTGGGGCCTTCCAATTATTCACTCACATGATCTACCAGAGACTAAGTCTGCAGAACCATCCTGGGGCCGTGCAATATCGGTATAATCCAAATCTCATCATACAATATATATTATAAGTATACTCAACCAATTCACAATAATAGCTTAGTCCAATAACGATAATCCATCTCGTAATAACATATCAATCTCAACAACAGAAATCGTCAACAATTACCATATCACATGCTCAAGCCAACTCAATCAAACATAGTTAAAATGAGTGGATTATCTTACCTTTTCAGCAATACTCCAATTTACGCAATCAACTAAAAAATATTCTTCAGTAAATCCGTTTCACAAATCCGTCACCTAAATAATAGCAAATTATTCAATATTTTCTTTTTCTTTTTTTTTTGCAGAAAGATTAGGATCATATTATTAATAGATAATGGTAGATTACAGATCCTATAACCATCTACAAGGAAAGCCAGAATGGCCACCTAGAAAACCAGTAAAAACAAACAAAATAAACTGCTACATCAACTATGATGCTAGCTGAACTACCAAGTCGCCATTCCCCCTAGCTCGAAGGAATATCAGGTACTTCACTTTCCAGATAATATCAGAAGGAAGAGAAGAGAGCCCGTGGAAGACCCTTCTATTCCGTTCTTTCCAAATACAGTAAATGGCAAATTATTAATTATCATATTTATACTTTATTTATAATTCATTATTAACTATAATATTGAATAGCAAATTATTCAATATTAATTATTTATATTTTATTTATAATTTATTATTAATTATCATATTTATCCATTAACTATAATAATTATATTATTACGTAAATTAGTAATCGAAACCCGTCTTAAAAACAACCCAAATAAACCCGTTGTTAGGGTACAAACTCATGTCCCACATCGGTAGAATAAAGATGGAAGATCATCTTTATAATTGTCCAAAAAATATAATAGTACGATGCCTTTTGGGAAGGAGCCCAAGAGTAAATCCACGAGGGCTTGGCTCAAAGCGGACAATATCGTACTATTATGGGTTGTGGACACAGATGCAGCAGAGGCCCAACATGGGATATTCACGCTTCCGCACAATTAGTGGTATCAGAGCCCAAGGTTCGACTCTGGCTAGACACGAGGATGCATCAGCAGGCCCAATACTTGAAGTTTTACACTGTAAGGCATGGAACTCCTAGCTCTGGGTGAGTCCTTGAGCAAGCCCGATCCAGGGTTAAAGGGATAAAAGGCGTCATAGGTCTTGTGGGAACAGAGATCATTTGTATACTAGAACTGTTGATCAGGTGGACCCTTATCAGATTGGGTGGCACAAGTCTGGTGGGTCCTTTCCAAGTTGGATGCCAGCGATCGTTTGTGTTCTAGGACTTCTGAAGTGACGGACCCGGTCCAGGGTATAATGGATGCAGATGATGTTCGATATGTATGTGTAGCAAATCCCCAAGAAGGGCACATGGATATGACGGGCTCAGGAGCATGTGGAGGCACGCACTTGACCAGGCGGTGAGAAGGGCACATGGACATGAAGGGCTCGGGAGCATGTGGAGGCACTCACTTGACCAGGCGGTGAGATGTGGTGCATGACATGGCTCGTGGTAGCATGGTGTGTCGGCTAAGTGGAGGTTAGATGTTTCGTGTGTCTAAAAGTTGGGGCTGTAGAGTGGGAGAGTTCTCCATGCAGGTCAAGGTCTGAGTCAAGATGATGGTCTTTGGTTTGAGGGGAGGATTGTTAGGGTGCAAACTCATGTCCCACATCGGTAGAATAAAGATGGAAGATCATCTTTATAATTGTCCAAAAAATATAATAGTACGAGGCCTTTTGGGAAGGAGCCCAAGAGTAAATCCGTGAGGGCTTGGCCCAAAGCGGACAATATCGTACTATTATGGGTTGTGGACACAGATGCAGCAGAGGCCTAACACGGGATATTCACGCTTCCACACAACACCCGTCTTAAAAACCCGTATCAATATTAAACATGACCCAATAAAATAATAAAAATGTCACGTGAACATGACAAACTCCATATACACTCCATACTTATACTCCCTTCAACCCGTGTAACGCCCAACCCGCCAACCACCATCTCCAACACCAGCCCCCCCACCGAGAGCCACTTATATCAACGAACCAGGCACCACGACAACCCAACGCTCTGCCCACAACCCTACCATAATCCACGACAACAACCCCCAAACAACAACACCAACACCATCAAACCTCACTCAACAAACCCACGTAAAACCAACCAACCCGACACCCAACATTCACTACCTTTAGCTCCACCATGACATACCACCACCATCTTCACTTCCCTAAAATCAGCCGCCCTCAGCCACCCTGCACAACCACCACCACAGCACGCCCTAGCCATCAACACCATCGACGCCAACAACAACAATATACCACTAGTAGAAAAAACACCTATTACGTCAATCAATTTACGTCGGTTCTACAAAAACTGACGCAAAAAGTACTTAGTTTTGTCGGGAATCCATTTTTGCCCTATAGTGAAGCTTTTTGCGTCGATTCTTTAGACATAATTGGCGTATATAATACATCGGTTACTGTAAAAACTGACGTATTTGATCAAATACATCAGTTATGCTTTGTAACCGACTTATTTGACATTATGTTTTTGCATCAATTTCTCGTAAAACCAATACAAATGATATAAATTAAAGAAAAAAAACAAAAAATATAAACTCAGCCTCTCGAAACTTCGCTGATCATTTCCCAATTACCAAACCCTTATTCTTCCCTCACATTACAAAACCCTTATTTTCCCCTCACATCACCAACATCACCACCGTGGGCCTGTCGCACCCCACCACGACCACCATTGTGTCCTGCGTTATCATCCAACCACCACCACTTTCCCTCAATCGCCAGCAACATCTGTTAGTTGTGGTTATCTTCTCGCCTTCAGGTGCGTTTCCCTCTTTTTATCCCATCAATTAGTTTAATGGTTAATTAGGTCAATTAGGTTTATGTTTTAGAGTTTTTTATTCATTAGATTATTTGATTCATGCTTGATGTTGATTAAATATGATAAAACATAGGATTTGGGGTTTTGTATATTCGCAGTAATTTTCATCTTATTTTGGTTATCCGGCTAAAATTTGGCGAACGAATGTCACAGTTATAGTTCTCCTTTGGTTATCCGGCTAAAATTTGGAGTTTTTCCTTCATTGTTTAATGTTCTTTGATTAATTGAAAATTGTTGTCATTGCGGTTCACCGTAGATTTTTTACATTCGTGGCTACCAGTGTTTCTGATAAGTTGACTGCATCGAGACTACTGCTATCAAAGGGAGTAATGATCCATGTTCTTATCTTTGTCTTGGCTGGAATCATGATATAAATTAGTAGATTAAATGCAACCTAAGGGGCTTTTAGTGCGTAAATGAGTTGTCTATATCATAGTTACTCGACTTTTACAATCTTGAGTAGTGCAGAAATAGGATAAGTTACTTGAGAAATTTGAGAAGTTACTTGCTAAATGAATATAATAATAGTTCTTATAATGTTATACATAGGTTGCGCCGCATTCTCTTGGCAACACAGCTAGCGTGAACAAAACAACATATTGCTGGGAAAGGAAGAAATTTCAAATGAATTAAGTTGCATCAATGACATAGAAATTGACACAATCAGTGAGTGGTTTTGCTGATTTTACTTCTCTCTAGTTTGTTGTGCCATCTATCTGAAAATGTAGTTTCTAACTATATTAATCCCATGTATCTCTTCGACACAAAGATCAGAAGTCCTCTAACTTTGTTGTCCTGAATATGCTAGAGACTTGATGATGATTTGATGAGTGTTAAACATTATCACTTACTACATTTTAGACTATTGTATGTGACTTTGTTGCCTTCCGGATACTAAGATGTCACTTATAGTTCACCCTTTTCCCTCCACATCCATTTTCAATTTAATGGTTACGATAGTAACTTACCTTGTATACCATCAATATTTTTATAGATTTATTTTTGTAGATTGAAATGCATAGAAAAATATGTTTGTCTTCGATAGCCTTCTCTCCTAGAATTTGGCTAATATACTTATAGGGTCTTGCAGTGGAGAAAGGTAAACCCATAAAAGGGGTGTCTACATCTATATTGTTTTATTCCGGTTCTTCTGTGCCAGCGGCTTATGGTTCAATCCCAGTTCCTCGGACTTTGGCCATTGATTTCAGGCAAGTCATTGCAATATACATGTTTGATGAAAAAGTATTAAACAACATGTGAATTGAATTAATAAATCATTGAACCATAATTTTATTTGCTTTTAGTTTTTTTATATTGGATTTTGGATGATATAAAAATTGAAACTTCTAGCATGTGTGTGTGAATTAGTGCCCAGATAGATGTAAAAGGTCCGTCAAAGAGCTTCCCGGAGCATGAATCACGGCATATATCAGAGCACAAGGTGATTTTAGGCCTCACTAGTTTTTGTATGTTTGGTGGGCTGGAATTGTGAAAATAGCTCTGGGAAGCTATGTTACTCGAACTTGGTTAGAAGTATACGAAAATGGTGTGTGTCTAAGAGCCCTGCTAAGCTTTTTTATGAAAAGTTTCATGCTTCAGCCTAGAATGTAATATCCAACTGTTTTACCCAAGTAATATAAGGAGTAGTATTGACTGCTTGAATAACATTTCAGAATGTTGCAAGTTGTGCAAGGTTCGGTCCTGATGGAAGGAAGTGGAGACACATCTATCAAGCTCTTTGAGGTGTTTCTCTAGAACTTTATGTATTAGGACCTTGGTATATGTGCCGTTTGGTTGAATTGGTTTCTCATGATAACCTACTGCTGAGACGTTACTTTAATATTTAAATCACAAGTTGCAAAAATAAAGCAAATGATGCTTCCAGAGACGAAGGATGGTCCTGTTTGTCACGTTATACGGACATTCTATGATCATATTCAGGTAATGTTTTTTTTTGTTCTTTTGATAATTTGTACTAGCACATACTTTGAAACCTACATCGTTTAAGATATGCTGATCGGTATTGCTGAGATGATGAGATTAAACTTTTATTTATTATACGAGAACAACTTTTTTACTCATGCCTGAAACTGTTAGATTACTTCATTTTGTTTCAATAGATGAAAAATATATTCGTAAAGGTTATTTCAAAACCCCCATCATAAATATATACTGATCAGAATAGCCACATTCATCTTGTTATTCTTACAAATGGGTCAGAATAGCCATTGTTTATTATCCGACTACCCTTGTCCAGCATCTATGCGAGAATGTACATGCCTCTGTTTGATTCCACTTAATTGGTGTGTACTACTTTGTTTGATTATCTAATATGTAGGACAATTGTTAATAAAATGAAAACTAACCATCCTCATCACACCATCAACTTTTATTTATTTGAATGAAGCCTCCACTTATAATGGAATTCTTATTATGAGTCGTGTCCCCCACTCTTCCACATAATAATACCATTACCTTGTGAAATAATTTAGGTAGGATTATGTCTTCATAAACTTAACCGTCTATTTTGACGAACTATTTAGGTCGTAATAATTTCCAGTTTTCTTATTTATCTATCATTTATAGTTATAATAACTTGTGGCCTCGCATTTAAATTTATCATTTCGTTTTCCTCCACATATTATGGTACTACCAACTTTTTGTCGAAACTAATTGTGGAACATCATGTGGAGGGAGTAGGAGTATTTAATAGAGAACTTTTAAGATTATGACTATATCCCGATTTCATCGAAACGAGCTCTGCAGGTGTCATGTAATTCTGTAAAGCTTTCGAGTGAGCTGTTGAGCATGGATTTAGGCAGCTCTCCTACTTAGCTCTCCTACTTGTGCCTGTTCAAATCAACTATTGGTCAATGTTAGGATGTTTGTTATAAAAGGGTAAAGATACTCTTACCGAACTAGTCTGTCTATACTACCTTGATCAGTTAATTACAAAATGGAAGCAAGTCAAGTAGCAGTAGTAATGATACCTTTCTCAGAACAAAGCCACCTTAACAGCCTCTTTCAGCTCTCCCACATTCTCGCTTCTTATTATGAGTCGGGTATAATGGAATTCTTATTATGTATCAACTAATACTTATTATTAATTGCATATTTTTTTTAAACTTTAGTGTCCGCAACAACCCGAGGATTATGAGTGTTGTTATTATGTTATGAAATGGATGTATGACATAACCTTCTACTATTGTAAAGCTGCGGAGATACAATTTGAACAGGTAATTCAATCTTACTTTAACTTTTCATTGTCAATTTTCTTTCTTCATTTAAATTTATTACTATATAAAGTGATATTGAAAATCCAGAATATTGCAACTTCATCCATGTCAATGATCGATATGAATGTGGCTAGAGAAGTTTGGGCGAATAAATGTTTAGATAACATGAATTTAGTATAGATTACCTCAGTAACTATGACTTTCGTTGGATTATTTATACATGGGATTGTATTTTGGAACATTGTTGGTTGGAAACGTTGTTAGGTTGGATTATTGTATTTTGGAACGACGTTGGTTGGATTGTATTTTGGAACGTTGCGTTGGTTGGATTGTATTTTGGAACGTTGTTGGTTCGAATGAGATGTAATGTACTTTGGTTGGATATCTTATTGCAGGTTTTAAATTGTTGACATTTTGATTATTAATTTTATGAGGAGGTGCTGCCCAAATTTCAGTAGCAATTTTTTATATATTCTTTTAAAAAAATATTAATAAATTGCGTCAGTTTTTACACTAAATGACACAAAAAGTCAAAAGCAATTGTATCGGTTCTGTGAAGAAATGACGCAAAAAGTTAACCAAATTGGCGCTAAAACCAAAAGTCAATAATATCAGTTACGAAAACAACTGACGCAAAAGGTAGAAGCAAAAGCATCGGTTTTCCAAACAACAGACGCAAATGCTGATTTATTTGCGTCAGTTTTTTGCCCATTTGCATCGGTTTTTTTATTAAGAAATGACGCAAAATAGCAACTATTTGCGTCTGTTCTTCAAAAACAACTGACCTAAATGTTAAGCATTTTCGTCAGTTTTACAACTGACGCATAGCAAATACGACCCCTCGATATACGTCGGTTCAAAACCGACGTAAAAAGCCATTTACAATAGGGGTTTATAGGAGTTTTTTCCATTAGTGTACATGACACAAACAACCACCATCACCACCACCATACGCCACTAGAAGCCGCCACGGTGGTCCCACCAGAAGCGCCACCTCACCACGGTTAGGTTTAGCTAAGTCGTGAGGGTTCTAACACATGGGTTCATGATAAACACCAACAACCAACCAAACACGTGACAACTCCGGTAACCACCCCACAAGCCACCACATTTAACCACCCTACCACATCCCCGACGGCCGACCAACCACCCCGGGTCTACCTGCCCAGGTCCAAGTCCGGTCAAGTCACAAACAAGGGTAAAAGCGCATGTTTAACGTATGCAACAACCACCCATAAACCCGCCTGAAAAGCCCCTTTACCGAGGTTCTAATACTCTACTGAACCGAAGATGTTATTCGGGCGGGGTAACCACTTAAAGATGTCCATTGATAGGCTTAAAATTTGACTAGTGCTTAAAGGGATTGAAAGTACTACTTATATCAACAATGTGCACTTTTTTTTATGGTCATCCATGCTAAAGAACTTCAAAGTTAAGCGTGCTTGGCTGGGAGTAGTCTTAGGATGGGTGACCTTCTGGGAAGGTTCCCGGGATGCGCATGAGTGAAGACAAAATACGCTATAAAGGACCCGTGTTGATGTGGGCCATGTACACAGCCTGGTGAGCTATCATAAGTAACCGCTCCCGACCTGGTTTCGGTCGGGATGTTATAAGTGGTAAAAAATCAACCCTGCGACCGTCTGGTGAGCCTGTGGTCTATAGTACCCAAGCCACCAACCTAGTGGGGAGGATTCTGGGTTTGGCTCGGCTGCGGTCAGATGCTGCCAGGCGCAACGTGCAACGAGGACGTTGCGTTCTTCAAGTGGGGGTGTGTAATAATCCACTGAACCGAATACGTTATTCGGGTGGGGTAACCCCTTTAAGAGGTCCATTGATAGGCTTAAAATTTGACTAGTGCTTAAAGGGATTGAAAGTACTATTCATATCAACAAAGTGCACTTTCTTTTATGGTCATCCATACGAAAGAACTCCAAAGTTAAGCATGCTTGGCTGTGAGTAGTCTTAGGATGGGTGACCTTCTGGGAAGGTTCTCGGGATGCGCATGAGTGAGGACAAAATGCGCTATAAAGAACACGTGTTGATTTGTGGGCCATGTACACAGCCTGGTGAGCTATCATAAGTAACCGCTCCCGACTCGGTTTTGGGTCGGGGTGTTACAGAGGTCCCTGGTGGTCAACGGTGGGTCCTGGCTACTCCCTGGTGGTCCACGGTCATGGTCACGGTCACGGCTAATCTTACGATGGTCTAGAAAGCAAGTTATAAAGCTTATAAAATCAATACATTAAATTATAAGACGGTCTTACCTTAAGACGATAATAAAACTAATTCCTCTTTTTTCCTTCTAGATCTCCCTCTCTCTCTCAATATTTTGAGATTATGAATTTTATGACTGAGTAAGGTCTCTAATTAGGTCATACCATCTATTTATAGTGATAAGGTAGGTCTTATAGAGCGGTATTAGGAAACTATATTATATACTATTATTATTACAAAATACAATTATTATTTTAATTACTATTATTATTATGCTCCAAATACTCGGCCCAACTCGTCTTCCCGACTCATCCATTATTTTATTATTAATTACCGACTCATTTACCATTATTAATATAAATGCCTTTTAATTAATTATTCGAATTGCATAAATTATTCTTATAAATGCTTATCAAATTACGGGGTATTACAGTCTCCCTCCCTTAAAATGAACTTCGTCCCAAAGTTCACCCAGGAATACTACAAAAGCCTCTATAACATCCATACAACTGAGTACTATTCCAACTTATGATCATTGCAACACAATTAACCATTTATTATTATCAAGCTATATCAACCTATCAAAATGTCACAAAATAAAGTCAAAACATGGAAATGTATTCTAAAAATAAACTCAAAATATGAGGTGTCACATTCTACCCCCCTAAAAATAAACTTTGTCCCGAAGTTTCGGAACTACAACTACTTTATTAAAACTACTAACAACTTAAATACTTATATAAATGATAAGACTTCAATCCTCTCAATGAATACTAGTTACCCTTCTCCCCATTCCCTGTACTGTACTAGCTGTTCCAAATGTCTTCCCACCATTACTCTGATCACCTCCATTGCCTTGCCTCTTATTGTAGCTCCTCTGGGTACTCCATTGCCCTGCATTTGTATTGCTCCCTACACTCTGTACTGGAGTTTGGTAGTTCCTTTGGTTTTCATTCCTGTAACCTCCATTTCTATTGCCACCCCCTTTCTTGCCCAAATTTACTCTACAATCTATGATATGATGTCCCAACTTACCACACCTGAAACAACTACCATTAAAATCTCTACTAGCCACTGACCGACCATCACTTCCACGGCTCACTCCTCCCATCGGTGCACTATTAACAAAGTAAGAGCGATACTGGTTAGAATTTTGTTTCTTACTCCCAACATTCTCACTAGAAAGCTCAGCCTTTCTCTTCTCACTCTTTTCCTTCTTCTCCTCTTTCTCCCTCCTCTCTTCCCTTAACATATATGCAATCCTCTCTGCATGCCCAGCTCGCTGATAGACATCATCTATGGTACTTGGCTAACCAGCTACAAGCCTCTTCTTTATAGTGGTTGTTAACCCCTTCTCAAACCTTAATTCTAGTATCTCCTCACTGAAAATCAAATCAGACACATATTCTGCCAATTCCATAAACCTATTGTGATAGCTCTCCACCGTCATCTCATCAATCATCTTGAAAGAATCAAATTCGGCTCTCATCTTACTCTTAATATGTTCTGGTACAAACACAGCCCTCATAGTCTCCTTGAAACTCTTCCAAGTGAGAAAAGATTCATCACTCTCCCTCCAAGCTTCCCTTATGACCTCCTTACTATGATTCCACCACAGACCCGCTTTTCCCCTCAAATAGTAAGAAGCTTGATCTACTTGCAGCTCCGCAGGACAACCCAGCAACTTAAAAAGGTTGTCAAACTCCCTATGCCAATCTCTAAGTAAATATGGTTCACCTAATCCGTCATACTTCATCGGGTTGTGCCTTGCGATATTAACACTCATCTTTGCTGGATCCTTAAATGACCCCTTAGCCTTCAATGCCGCAGTCAAAGCCTCATTCATAGATATCAAACGGTCGATCACCTCTTGGGACATGGTAGAGGGTATAGGTGTAGATCTCTTTGGAGGCATGGTTCTATAAAAGTAAAACAAGACAACATAAGCTTCTACCCGAGTTAACTATATCCTTTCTTACCCACAATCAAAACAAGGTGTAGTTAACTTTATCCTTTCTTACCCCTCCTTTGTTCCCCCTATCATCATTCCTATCTCTCAACTATCATAGTTTAAGAATTGATAAAGCATTTATATCGAACTTTTGGTAAAACTCACGTTTTCGGAAATCAAAGTCAGGCTGTATATTTCAAAAATCACCATTAAATAACCGTTTAATATCTCTTTGAGTTTTTATACTTTCCAAATAATATAAGGAGTTTTCAAAACATGAGAAAAAGAATCGAATTCAAATCTCGAACAACTATTTTATAAAGATTTTTACAATCCAGTTGGTCCAAATAGAAACAGATCAGCAATTTGACAAAATTTTGGGTCGTCTTGTAAAAATCACTATTAAATGTCAAAATACGATCTTGCATTGTGGTTTATCAACTTGAAAACATATATGAATCTTTTAAATAGTGGAGTTAGAATTAGGCAAAAATCTTAAGTACAAATTAAATGAGAAATTTTACAAAATCGTTTGTCGAAAACTTAACTGTACAAGAACATTCTGACCAATGTCCACTAAAATATTTATTTCTCCCAAACCGTAAAACTTTTAAGTATGAGATCAATGACATTGGAAAGCTAACTCATTGGTTATCACTCATAAAAATTTCAAGCTTATACAATAAACAGAGATCAAACGACAACTAGATGAAATAGGGGTAAAATCTGACAAATAAGGTTCAGCTTCTAGATTCCTTTTTACTAGATCATAAGCCCTCATTACCATCCTCCTATACTTGTATCAACACAACTTGGTCATCAAACATCACATACGACTAGCATCTACTCTAAAGCATCCCTATCACAAGTTTAATCATTTCATAATATTGTAAATAACATGGTTTTGGGATTCACATAGCCGCATATCACTATACATGATACTACTATCACACAACGTCTAACCACATAATCAATATCAATTTACAATTACTTTCATGATCATGATCAAAACAATTCATCATTCATTCCTTGTCAAATCCTCATTTCATCCAATAATCAATATCGATTTCCATCTTATGGCCAAGCCAAAGCAAACAAGGGTAAAAATCTGAGAATTTAATCAAGCTTACATTCTTCACAATAACTTAATCACACACCGACTTAATATTATGCTCTAGCAATTATTTTAGCAGCTATTATCACATTTCACTCTCCTTAAAATTAAGGTTACGTCCACGTAACCTCGGTCATCAACGAAGACAAAATTCATCTTAAAGCAGACAATATTCATTTTAAATTACCCCACTCTTATCAATATCTCTCAAGGAAACCGGTTCAAAACTGGAAGGGCCGGGGTTCGGAGTGAGGGTACCTTCTCATCCTAAGCCAAAAGGGCTCCTAACAGTTTCTACCCGGGTTAATTTTATTAGATACATCCTAAATTCATTATTAAATTTGTTGATTAAGCCTGAGGATCGTTTTGCTCTGATACCACTTTGTAACACCCCCATTTAGTTAGGAGCCTTTAGCAAGACATTCCAAGTAAATAAGAGCGTTAGCATCTCGGGTTCCCGAGATAGTGAATAACAAAGTACAACAAACCAAAGTACTTTGGATAGAATTTAGCGATTTCATGTTTATTACAAATTAATCAAACTAAAACTCAATATAAAATTAATTACAACTCACAACCGAAAAAAATAAAGTGATTAACAAACTATATGATCTAGACTTCTAGGTAGACTGGCCGAGTCCTCACGCATCCCCATAAGCTCCCAAGTCAGCTAATTAAAGTACCTACCTGATAAGTCTACTCACTAATTACGGTTCATCACAGGTGTTCACGAATACACTGTCAACCACGAGGTTGAGTAGAATAAACATAATAATAAAGCAACAATTCAGTCTCGCTAGTGTCAACATGTCATATCTCAACATCAACTGCCCACGTTATCCACCAAAGACTAAGCCTGGTCCTTCCAGTCATTCACTCACATGATCCGCTAGAGACTAAGCTTGGAGCAGTCCAATAACTCAACCACATTATCCACCAGAGACATGGTCTACAGAACAAGCCTGGGGCCGTCCAATATACGCATAATCCAAATCTCACCATGCAATATATATTATAAGTATAGTTAACCAATTCACAATAATAGCTTAGTCCAATAACGATAATCCATCTCGTAATAACATAACAATCTTAAAAACAGAATTCGTCAACAATTACCATATCACATGCTCAAGCCAACTCAATCAAACATAGTTAAAATGAATAGATTATCCTACCTTTTCAACAATACTCCAATTTACGCAATCAACTAAAAATTATTCTTCAGTAAATCCGTTTCACAAATCCGTCACCTAAACAATAGCAAATTATTCAATATTAATTATTTATACTTTATTTATAATTCATTATTAATTATCATATTTATTCATTAACTATAATAATTATATTATTACGTAAATTAGTAATCAAAACCCGTCTTAAAAACAACCAAAATAAACCCGTCTTAAAAACTTGTATCAATATTAAGTATGACCCAATAAAATAATAATTATGTCGCGTGAACATGACAAACTCCATATACACTCCATACTTATACTCCATTCGACCCATGTAACGCCCAACCCGACAACCACCATCTCCAACACCAGCCCCCCCACCAAGAGCCACCTCTGCCAACGAACCAGCCACCACGACAACCCAACGCTCTACCCACAACCCAGCCATAATCTACGACAACAACCCCCAAACAACAACACCAACACCATCAAACCCGACTCAACTAACCCACGTAAAACCAACCAACCCGACAATCATCAATCACTACCTTCAGGTCCACCATGACATACCACCACCATCTCTACTGCCCTGAAATCAGCCGCCCTCAGCAACCCCGCACAACAACCACTACAGCACGCCCTAGCCATCAACACCATCGACACCAACAACAACAATATACACGATACAAATAACCACCACCACCACCATACGCCACTAGCAGCCACCACGGTGGTCCCACCAGAAGCGACACCTCACCACGGTCAGTTCTAGCCAAGTCGTGAGGGTTCTAACACACGGGTTCATGACAAACACCAACAACCAACCAAACACGCGACAACTCCGGTAACCACCCCACAAGCCACCACATTTAACCACCCTACCGCATCCCCGACGGCCGACCAACCACCCCGGGTCCACCTGCCCAAGTTTAAGTCCGGTCAAGTCATAAACAAGGGTAAAAACGCATGTTTAACTTATGCAACAACCACCCATAAACCCGCCTGAAAAGCCCCTTTACCGAGGTCCCTCGTGGTCAACAGTGGGTCTTGGCTACTCCCTGGTGGTCCACGGTCATGGTCAAGGCTAATCTTACGGTGGTCCAGAAAGCAAGTTATAAAGGTTATAAAATCAATACATTAAATTATACTCCCTCCGTCCCGGTCAATTGTTGTCCTTTTGTTTTGGCACAAAGACCAAGGAATGATGAAAAGGCCAATAACTAAATGACAAGTGGAACAAATTGAATGAGAATGATCAAATTACTCATCAAGTTCATTCTTAAAATAGAAAGGACAACAAATGACTGAGACACCCCAAAATGGAAAAGGACAACAAATGACCGGAACAGAGGGAGTAAGACGGTCTTACCTTGAGACGATAATAAAACTAATTCCTCTTCTTTCCTTCTAGATCTCCCTCTCTCTCTCTCTCTCTCTCAATATTGTGAGATTATGAATTTTATGACTGAATAAGGTCTCTAATTAGGTCATACCATCTATTTATAGTGATAAGGTAGATCTTATAGAGCGGTATTAAGAAACTATATTATATACTATTATTATTACAAAAAACAATTATTATCGTAATTACTATTATTATTACTATTATTATTATGCTCCAAATACTCGGCTCAACTCGTCTTCCCGACTCATTCATTATTTTATTAATAATTACCGTTTTATTTACCATTATTAATATAAATGCCTGTTAATTAATTAATCGAATTACATAAATTATTCTTATAAATACTTATCAAATTACAGGGTATTACACAAACCGTATGAAAGATTACTACGAAATTTTATATGCGTAAACTAGACTTGAAATAAACCCTAGTCTCTTAATTAACTTTTCGGGAACAAACACTTTAAGACCACGAAATAAATTAAACAAGACAACTTACGAATCTGCCAAATTGATGTAACTTTCTTTCTTTAATCTAATCATGTTTAACCTAATATTTATGTAACTAAGCAAGACTTCTACCATAATCCTACTATAATTTAAGTCTTAAAGATGAACACTTGAATCTTAGAAAGATTAAAGGCAACTTACAAAACAAAAGATCGAATTCATTAGAAGCAGATGCAAAATCCCCAAATTGATTGTCCAATTCCTTTTTCCGTTTTTTTCCTTTCTTATTCTCCCTCTCCCTCTCGAACTTATGTGCTTATGGAATTATGAGTGAATAAGGGTCAATGTCTTCTATTTATAGTGACAAGGTAGTCTTATAGGAAAGTATTAGGAAAGGTCATATTGAAGGGTATTAGGAAACTATTATTATATTACATATTACTACTAATTATATTATGAGTAAATTATAAATTACTCCCTTTTAAGTTGCACTTTTCTAAACTTACTCCCTTATAAGTTTTTTTTTTTTTTTAAATTACTCCCTTAAGTTGACCCCAGGCCAAAAATTGCTACCATATTTCAATTCCGGTGAATATTTCCGTTTTTATTTAAATTTTCCGTCAATTTCGCTAAATTTGTGACGAAAATGCCCCTAAATTCCTTCACCCTATGTGAAAATCACTCCTCTTCGTCCTTATTATCTTGCCCAAGTGGCCCACACCCGCAACCCCCTCCTTCCTCTCCAACACCACATCACCCACTCTTCTCCTTCCTCATGAGAACCCCACCATCCGCCCTTATCACTCCGTTATTGCCCCGACCCCTTTGCGTTTTTGCCGATAGCGATCACATCCGGTAAGCGACGTCGTCAGTGACTCAACCACGAAAATGTCAACGAAACCCGTTTCTGGCTCTAATTTTGTCGATAACGTCGTCGGAGATATTAACTTATGCGCCATTTTTTTTTGTAGATTTAGCCTTTTGAATTTCCGTCGACGTACGATGGAGCTAGTTAAGATAATCGTCGTTGTGTTAGGTGGGGGAGCAAGGTGTTGCTTGTTGGTCGACAAATTGAAATGCGGATGGTGATGCGTGCGGTAGGGGCTTTGTCGTACATCAGATATTGGGAGGGAGGTCATCGGAGAGTCTGGAGGTTGTTGGGGTGACGGTGGTGCGGTGGTGGCGGTTGTGCGATGGTGTGGTGGCAGCAGGGTGGATATAGGAGATGAGGAAAATGGAGAGTAATTTTTTTGAAGGGCAATTTTGTCCATTTACTTATTTTTTTCACCTGAGAACTAGCATGGTAGCAATTTTTGGCCTGAGATCAACTTAAGGGAGTAATTTTAAAAAAAAAATTTATAAGGGAGTAAGTTTTGAAAAGTACAACTTAAAAGGGAGTAATTTATAATTTACTCTTATATTATTATTATTATTATTATTATTATTATTATTATTATTATTATTATTATTATTATTATTATTATTATTATTATTATTATTATTATTATTATTATTATTATTATTATTATTATTATTATTATTATTATTATTATTATTATTATTATTATTATTATTATTATTATTATTATTATTATTATTATTATTATTATTATTATTATTATTATTATTATTATTATTATTATTATTATTATTATTATTATTATTATTATTATTATTATTATTATTATTATTATTATTATTATTATTATTATTATTATTATTATTATTATTATTATTATTATTATTATTATTATTATTATTATTATTATTATTATTATTATTATTATTATTATTATTATTATTATTATTATTATTATTATTATTATTATTATTATTATTATTATTATTATTATTATTATTATTATTATTATTATTATTATTATTATTATTATTATTATTATTATTATTATTATTATTATTATTATTATTATTATTATTATTATTATTATTATTATTATTACTACTACTACTACTACTACTTACTACGCATGTTGCGTCGTTATTGAATTCTTACATTGATGTAGCTCTTAACCCTAATGGAGAAGATACTTCCAAATTGGTTTCGAGTGCGTCGTCTGGGAACAATAACAAGCCTACCTCTGGAAGTGGATCAGGGAACGTGAAAAAATCTTTTTCTCAGGTTCTCAGAACTTCTTCCTCGGGTATGAATTTGGAATTTGTGAAGTCAATTGATGATGCTGTTTTAATTTAAGAGGATGATATTGCTCCTGAGCTTGAATACTGGCAAAACACTCTTGTGGGTTCTGTTCTTGGAAAGCAGACTACTCTTACTCAGATTGAGAACCTTGTTACTAAGTACTGGACTCATATTGCCACTCCGAAGGTTCTTTATTTTTCCCGTGGATGGTACTACTTTCGGTTTGAGAGTAAGGAGGATATGGAAAAAATCAGGTCGGATATTTGGAATTTAAATGGATTTCCACTTGCTTTTAAGGACTGGTCTCCTACTGTTGTAGAACAGTTGCAGGTTACACATATCCCTGTCAGGATCCTTCTTCCTAACCTTGATCCTTTTTTCTGGTCAAAAGCAGCTCTTAGCAAGGTTGCAGGTGTTGTTGGTAATCCCGTCTGCGTTGATGAACACACAACGAATAAGACTAGGCTTGCCTTTGGTTGTTCTAGACTTCTAGTTGATGTTGATCTTTCTAAGGAACTCCCAAAACTTGTTAAGCTCAATACCCCTTATCGTGGCTTAGTCTTGCAGCAGATTAAGTATGAATGGCTGCCTTATTTTTGCTCACCTTGCTCAAAGATTGGTCACATGAAGGACAGGTGTCAGAAGCTGAAACCTAGGATGACTTAGAGACCAGGTTAATCAACCTGCATATGATGCTCCTTTATCGTTGACCTCTAGGGCCCTAAGGATCATACACAGCCTGAGCAGGAGGTTATGAATTCTCCACCATCTCAGCATCTAAGGAATCATAGGCTTGCTCCCACTCCCCCTACTAAGGCTAAAACCAAAGGCCATAGACAGGAAGTGGTTGTTACAAATTTGGCTAATAAGTTTGTTGTGCTACAATCTGAAACTGTCATTGTGGAAGTGGTTCAAGAGGAGCCACATGTGGATAAGGTTGATATGGTGGATCCAGGTGGTGGTGGATCATCTCATGAATCTGTCAGCTTGGAACATTAGGGGTCTTATTGACCTCTTAAAGCAACAGGTGGTCCTTGACTTCATGCTGGCTAATAAGGTAGAATGTGGTGCTATCCTTGAAACCCATGTCAAGGATAATGCCATTGACTTTGTCCTAAGGAATAAGTTCTCTCGTTTTAGTATGGTTAATAATAATGATGTATCTTCTAATGGTCGTATTTGGATCTTTTAGAATCCAGCAACTGTATCTCTTTCTCTCGAGTAAGACTCCTTAACACATTCATTGTGTGTTGATGCATTATCTAACACAAGTTCAGGTGGAAATTACTTTTGTCTATGGGTTTAACAGGGATTTTGCTCGGAGGGTCCTTTGGGATCAATTGTATCAAATCTCTCTTTTCTTAATCATCCTTGGCTTTGTATGGGTGACTTCAATGTGGTGGCAAATTTTGATGAGAGGATTGGTACTGAGCGTCTACACATTGGTGATATGGTGGAATTTAACTATTGTTCGGACATGACTGGTCTTAGTGACCATCCTGCCACAGGGTGCCACTACAAGGCTCTACTAGATGGGCTTAATTGTATAGGGCCTTGGTCTCAAGTAACTGGTTAAGCAATATACAATCTACAGTTAATTTCTTGCCTGTTGGGGTCTCAGACCACTCTCCCATCTTGGTCGATATCTCAGATGCTACCCAGATAAAAAAGAAGCATTTTAAATACCTTAATTGTTGGGCCATGTCTCCTAATTTTCTTGCTAAGGTTAAGGAGGGATGGAAAAGATCTTGTTATGGAAGTTCTATTAATCTTTTGTTTCAAAAGCTTAAAGGTTTAAAGCATGTTTTCAAGAGTCTTCATGGACATAAGTTCACTCACCTTACTTCTAGGATCAAAGTGGCTAAGCAGAGTTGGTTTGAATGTCAGTGAACTTCATGCTTCTCCTTTAGACACTTCTCTTCTTGCTCGTGAAAAAGAGCTTTCCACTATGTAGACACCTCAAAGTTATCTACTAGTCTTACAAGTACCCGATGATGAGGCTAATATTAAATGATTAAACGGAAATTGACAATGTTATAATTAAGGGTTATTTCATGAGAATAATCCAACCTATACCCCCGTCTTCTCATATTAATCCAAACTACATTTTAACTCAGAATAATCTGAATTATGCCCTTATTTTTCTCACAATACTCTAAGATAACCGGCTACTATTGCTTAGGTAACACTTGAAAAAAAATCTAAAACTTAAAATCATAAGAATTTGAGTCCGTTTTTGAAATAATGCTCAAAAATAAAATAATTATCGTTTTGGGTCGGTTTTAAAAATAATTATCGAAATGGTGTCCACGTAGGCTCGGTTTTCACGAGCCTGTGTGGGGTTTAAACACGCCATACGTATTGGCGTGTTTAGTTTAGAGAACACGCCATTAGATATGGCGTGTTTAATCAGTCCAAAATTTCAGGCATAATAGAAAGCTCAAACACGCCCTATAGACTGGCGGGTCTTTATTGGGTAAACACGCCATTCTTTTTGGCGTGTGTCCACTGGAGTAGCTATGTACGTACACAGTTCTCAAAAACTAGGGCCTTCTCTTTTCTCTATCCTCCAATCTCAGACCCCTTTTTCTTTATCCTCCAACCTTCGCATCATAACCCAGAACAATCAAGTGACATCATTCCTCTCCTAACCACCATTGCTTCATCTTCAAACACTATTAATATGAACTATTTTTGGATTAAATTTTTTTCTGGCCAATTAATCTCTAAATAATCATCTAAATATTACGTATTTGATTTGATTGACATGAGAAAATGGAAATAGAAGATGGCAAACATTCTGGCCAATTAATCTCAACAACCACCATTTGACCACCCTAACCCCTCTCTCACCCATCACGAACCACCACACACGGACCCAAAAACTAAGAGATTCTGCGTCTGGTTAATTTGAATGGGCTTTGAGATTGGTCCGAACGAATCCATGTGATTTGATTCGTGATCGGTCCGATTGATTTGGTGGTACAAACTAGTTTGAGGATAGTTATTATGGAACATAGTAAGATGTGATGCAAATGAAGTTGATGAAAGATGCGGAGCCAAGGAGTTTATTCATGGACAGGACAAGAGTAATAAATAAGGTAGATGTGGGGTCTACTTTTTCTGCAAAAAGAAAGCAACTTAGAGACGCCATTCTTATTGGCGTGTATATAAAGGAAGACCCGCCGCTTACAGTGGCGTGTTTAGATTTTTTATTTTGCCTTCTTAATAACTCGAAACACGCCATATGTAATGGCGTGTTCATTGAACTAAACACGCCAATACGTATGGCGTGTTTAAGCCTCATACAGGTTCGTCAAAACCGAGCCTACGTGGACACCATTTCGATAAATGTTTTCAAAACCGACCCAAAACGACAATTCTTTTATTTTTGAGCATTATTTCAAAAACGGACTCTAAGAATTTCAAGTCAACCCCTCAACTCCTCCACCCACTTTTAACTTCTTCATCACGAACCACCAAGCACCCATAACCACCGTCGCATTATCTCCCTCCTTCCTCTCTACAAACTTGACTCTGCCGTCGCCACTAACGCCCCTTCTCCACTCCACCACCATCAACCTAATTACATCAATTCACAACATTAAATATACATTAAATAAACATCCAAATCAAACATTCGTCAAAACTCAAATTACAACACAAAGAAGCATCCTATAATCAAGATGAGAGAAGAGAAAAAGGTGGTGAAAGAAGCGAGAAAAAAAAGGTGATGGAGAAGGGGTAAAAACTCATGACAAAAAACATCAAAATTGTCATTCAAAAGTGAAGCAAAACCCAGAAGCAAGTAAGGGCAAATCATGCAAGGGTACCCTTTATTTTTCTTCTATTCTCAAATCTAAGGGCAAAAGCCCCTGTTGTATTGTTGGAAATATAGGGTCACTATAGGGGCGAAAATATATTAAGATAATATATGTTGTTGTGTTGTGGTATGAAGGCCACTAAATGAGAAACGAAATCGCCCCGACTAGGGTACAAATCGATATAGGCGTCGTCCCCCAAGGTCACACAACACTCTTAAAAGTTGTGTACTCAACTAATAGGAGTTGGAACTCATATGGTATGCTCAAAATTATCATAGAGATGGTAGTAGAGATATATAGAAGATGTGTATTTCTCAAATGACTACACTTCTCTATTTATAGTGGTTAATTAGCATCATAACCACAAAGTTAGTGGCCTAACCACCACCATGAACATGGGCCAAAAAACATGGAGTTAGTGGCTATAATCATGCAAGTAGTGGAGAAAGTGTAGAGATACTCTTACGAGGAAAATGGAAGGCTTCTCTATGATGTAATGTATTTAGACAACATTACTAGCCTTTGCATTACTTCCAACAATCCCCTACTAATGCAAATGATAGACAAAATTCTGAGCATATTAATAAGGATTGATACTTAAGCATTAATATCTTTCGATTTGAATTAACACATAGTGAAATGGAACAATTCTTTCATCACCTAGAGAGTGAACGAATCTTGAACTCCTAGACTCCGGGGTAAATTTCAAACACATATCTCACCTTAAGTTCCAGACGAGTTCCGCGATACAATTCAACAAATTTATGGCCAAATGAACCTTGGGATTCTCACGAGTGCTCTAGAGAGATAGCCTAGTCTCTCATAGAAGGAGGCCAATCCTTCACACTCACGTAGGTGATTCCAACAAATCTATCTCCATATAAACCACTCACGCATGAGCTATAAAATCATTAAGAGCCCTAAGGCTCAACCTCTCAACATAGCGGTGAATCCATCGGGTCCTTCTCAATAAGACCACCCAAATAAAGGGATATAGATTTATTAAAAGCTCTAAGGCTCAACCTTTCAACATTGCGGTGAATCCATCAAGTCCTTCTCAATAGGACCACCCAAATAAAGGGATATAAATTCATTAAGAGAAATATCTCAACCTCCATCATTACGGTGATCTCATCAAGTCCGTCTCACAAGGACCACCCAATTTTGGGCTATAAGACCATTAAGAGCTATATGCTCAACCTTCCAAAATAGTGTACATGTCATAAGAATAGGATGTGTACACAAGTATGAGTTATCTATGGCTTCGTTAGACCACCCTTGCATAGCAAGTTCCGGTATTCACCACAAATTCCTCTACTAATAGGCTTTTGCCCCATTCCCCTCGACAATTCTAGGACTTCTTTCTTTCTTAGTCCATTCGCTTAAATATACTCCACTCAAATTTCACAAAGATAATAATTTGTGAGCATGTTATTCTCAATCAACTTTCTCAAATCTCAAATCTGCATAAAATGTGTAAATCTGCAAGTCATTATGCACATTATTTTAGCATTATTAAGTTGATATTAGCATTATGCTAAAGATAAACATTAGGCAAAACTCCATGCCCCCACAATTAAGTACCTAATAATAACTTCACAATCACCCTGCATCTTACCGAGCAAGATTAAGAGCAATATAATATGCTTACACAATAGACAAGGTTATAATAGTCTTCTCAATAGACTTAAAACAAGATCCCCATTAAAGGTGGAAATGTATAGTACTCACCATAGATCTCACCTTGTCGATCGTCATTACCATTTGGTCGATCCAATATCTTTCTAGATATCTAACATAATGCAATTCTTAATATTGCACCTTAGGCACTTCACCAAATGTGAATGATAACTTTGGTGATAAATACACAAACAAAATGTACGTAGCTGGATAAGCTACATTGAAGCAACTATAATTATACATATTAGACTTCTCACAATAGTCAAAACATGCTCTCTTATAACTCATTAGCATCATTGTTCTAATTAAATATAGAGTCGTACTCTCATGTCGTTTAAAAGAACAAATAATCTTCTTTATTATTTTCTCTTTCTAATAAATTGACATAGAATAAAGCATACACGTAGTGTTTGTGATTTTGCACCCAAAATCATATTATTTACTAAAAGCTCTATATACATCATCATTCTTATATTAGAAAACAACGAATCTCGATGATTGTTTCACTTATATTTACTCTTTGCAAATCCACAATATTTTACAAAAAGAATTTGACTTCTTACCAACATAAAATCAATCATCATAATCTCGTATAGTGTGTTGTAAGCAAAATATAAAATAAATAATTGAACCTTACGCAACCATTATTTATTGATTATAACCATTATCCAACAAATTAATACTTCTAATTTTGGTTCAATTAGCCACGTATAAAACATACGATTATCATTTTCTCTACACCCCACAATCAAAGATACACATACTCTTCACAAATTATAAGATATCAACTCTAAACTTGATGAATAAATTTATCAAATAAGTTGAACGTCTTCCCCCACATGTTGTCACGCCAGAAATTAGTGACAAACATAATCTTTCAAACAAAATATACACATTATTCATTCATCATCTCAACTTTTAGATATCATATAATCATTGACAAATTATGTTCTCCATAATCTACTTTTATGAAGCTTTCACAAATAATTATTTCCAATTTTTGTCACACATATCCAAGATACTATATCAATTTAAAACAAAATATACCTTCACATTTGGTTCATAACTCAAATTTTAATTTTAGTTCATCTCATAATCAAAACTAAATAATCAATCCAAATGTGTGAAATATTTTGCTTGATAAACATATTATACACATAACAATATCTTGGTCACTCAATCATTCTAGCTACTTGTCATTCAAAATATTGGAACAATTGCATTCTTATAATCTCGAAATCAATTATTAAAAGTAATTTACCAAGATTATAGACATGTCTTACCAAATAAAGTAGTAGCTTAAACATATGATTAAGGCATATATAATTTGACCAAACCTTCATATTTATCATCATAAATATTTGTAAAGTAAATTCACGGGAACATACCTTAATCACAAGAATGAATTGAGCAATAAAATTATAGATAATACCATTCTTTTATGAATCTTCATAAACTTTCCAGCACACTACCATGACATTATTGTCCATTTTAAGGAAGCTAAATGATAGAATCTGCTCACGGCTTCAACTACAAAGTTGTAGCCCTTCTTCTTAGCTTTCCAACGCCATATTACACGCCTCAAACAAAGGTCTAGAGGCCGAGTTATGGCCAAAATACCGACGTGCTGTCTCACTCCCTACGGGTTGAATCTTCTAGACGAAAATAAATATTTTCTCCAATCAAATGATTCTCAATAATGAGAACACAACAACAATAATAGTGACAAGATTTCGTTTCTCAATTTATTAGGAATATTAGGCCCATTCTAAAGTCCGTCTATGTATTCTTATATAAGCCGAGTTACGGCCAAGCAATGAAAACGACTCACACAATTATCTATCTTAACATGGTATCAGGATCAGGTTCTTTTTCGAAACCCTAAAACAACCAAAACCCTAACACTCTTTCACGACGAAGATCATCTCTGCCGCCGCAATGGCCGGTGATGACGAAGTCCCTCCCACACCCAAAATCGACTCAACATCACCTTACTATCTCGGTTCCAATGCTGGTCCCGAGGTAAAAATTTCGAACGTTGTTTTACGGCGTGATAATTATGATGATTGGAAAAACTCTATGCGTATGTCTTTGAAATCGCGTAGAAAATTCGGTTTTGTCGACGGCACTATCAAAAAGCCGACAGACCCGTTTTACCTAGAAAATTGGGAAGTTGTTCAATGTACTCTTGTACAATGGATTCGCAACACGATTGATCCGTCCCTCCTCGACATAATCTCTTACGTGGAAGATGCCTCTGTTTTGTGGCAGGAACTTGCGGCACAGTTCTCGGTTGTTGACGGTACAGTCATCCATAATCTGAAAACTCAACTTAAAAATTGCATTCAAACCAAAGGTATGGACGTTACAACTTATTACGGTAAACTTAAATCGATTTGGGATTCTCTCGCTGCTCATGAGCCCCCTTTTTCATGTAAGTGTGGCGGTTGTAAATGCAATATTGGCCCTGATGCGATTAAGCGTCTCGACAATGAGCGGCTCCACCAATTTTTTATGGGACTCGATTCCACTCTGTATGGCAATATTAGGTCTCAACAATTCCAATTGGACCCCTTACCCTCTTTGACTCGTGCTTACAACGCCGTGCTCCAAGAGGAGCGGTTGCGTGCTCCTGTTTCTGTCGTTGATGCCGCTGAAGTCGTGGCCTTTGCTACGCCTCGACAGTCCACGGATTGGCGTGTTCCATACTGTCAGTTTTGCGACACTCGCGGCCATGACTCCTCTGCTTGTTTCATTAAATCACAGCGGTTCCCGGAATGGTGGGGTGACCGTCCACGCACTCTTGCTGATTTGCGACGTGCACGGGCTGCTAAACGCAATCGTGGTTCGTCCTCTGTCTCTGGTTCCACGACTGGTGCCTCGGGCAGCGGGTCCGTTGCTGATAAGGAACCGGTTGTCAAGGCTAACATGATTACTTCGGGGGTCTCTACCAATTCCGTTCTCACTTCCGATCGCTTAAGTGGTATGTGCTCTTGGATTATTGATACTGGGGCATCCAACCACGTTACCGGTGATCTATCTTGCCTGACGGGTTGTCAAACGATCTCGGCCCGACCCGTTGGTCTCCTAAATGGGCAGCGGGTTGAGTCCACGGTCATGGGTTCGGCTTATATTAATGCCTCTCTTTCTCTTAGCCGTGTCCTTTATGTTCCCAGCC
This sequence comes from Silene latifolia, assembly GCF_048544455.1. Lineage (NCBI taxonomy): Eukaryota > Viridiplantae > Streptophyta > Magnoliopsida > Caryophyllales > Caryophyllaceae > Silene > Silene latifolia. Next base: position 243,529,440 of record NC_133538.1, on the reverse strand, counting down.
TTACTTGTAGCTTATTGTCTGTGTCTCAGCTCGCCTCTGATAGCGATTTTATTTTTGAATTTGCTAAAAATTCTTGTTTGATACAGGACCGTTCTTTGAAGACGACGATTGGAGTTGGTGAGCTGCGGGATGGATTGTATTGGATTCGTGCGTGTGCTCCCTCAACGGGTATTCATCAAGTAAGTGCTCTGGGATCTCCTGACCTTTGGCACCGTCGTCTTGGGCATCCGTCTGATCAAGTTGTCAAGACCATTTCTTTTGCTAGCAAATTGAATTTTAATAAGGCTTGGGTTTGTGATGTTTGTCATTTGGCCAAGCAACATCGTAATAGTTTTAGCAATAATGAACAGCGTGCTTTAAACATTTTTGACCTCATCCATTGTGATTTATGGGGTCCTTATCGTATCCCGTCTTCTTGTGGTGCGAAGTATTTTTTAACAATTGTTGATGATTTTTCCCGCGCAACTTGGGTTTATTTGTTGCTTGATAAAACAGAAGTGACGGATATGTTTATGAACTTCATTAATATGATTTCGACCCAATTTTCTAAGACCCTAAAAGTTGTGCAAAGTGACAACGGTACCGAGTTTAACTGTCTAGCGGGTTATTTTCTGGCTCATGGCATTCGTTTTCAAAAATCCTGTGTCGGTACGCCTCAACAAAACGGAAGGGTCGAGCGCAAACACCGTCACATTTTGAATGTAGCTCGGTCCCTTTTGTTTCAAGCCAATTTAGATAAATCTTTTTGGGGGGAGAGTATTCTTACCTCTGTCTTTCTCATAAACCGTACCCCTTCTCCTTTGATTGCCAATAAAACACCCTATGAATGTTTATACGGAGTACCCCCATCATATGCAAACTTACGTGTTTTTGGTTGCCTCGCATTCGCTCACAATCAAAACGCACGTCATGATAAATTTGAAAAAAGGGGTCGCAAATGCATTTTCGTAGGGTACCCGAGTGATAAAAAGGGGTGGAAATTGTTTGATATTGAGACGGAGTCATACTTTGTTTCGCGCGATGTTGTTTTCCACGAGTCCGTTTTTCCTTTCGCTGTACCCATACCGGTTCCTGAGCCTTCCCCAACTTTTATTAATGACGAACCTTTTAATGGTTCTGATTCCGTGTCTCAATCCGGCGGGGATGATGCTACTGTTTCGGGTAGTGCAGGGGATTGTACAGTGACTGAAACAGGGGGTACCGACACCGTTAATGGGAATGAAAATGGCACCGACACCGTTAATGGGAATGAAAATGGCTCTGTTAATGGGTCAGCTGCGGCAGCGGGTACAGGGGCTGCTCCTGTGTCGGTTGATTCGGGTACTGGCACTTCTACCGAGACCAATGTTGGGCGAGGTCACCGCATAAAATTTCAGAATTCTCGTCTTCAAGGTTATGTGCTTCAAACTACACGCAATCCATCCTCGTCCTCTAGCTCATCCACTCCAAATCCGCCGTCTTCAGGTACGCCTTATGATTTAGCAAATTACATTGACTGCAATTCGTTTTCGGCCAAACACCGTCATTTTATTGCAGCGATTACTTCCGGAATTGAGCCTCCATCCTTTAAGGAAGCTTTTCGTGACCAGGGCTGGTGTGAGGCTATGAAGGCCGAAATTGACGCTCTTGAACGTAATGAAACGTGGGAGCTCACTGATCTACCTAATGATAAAAAAGCACTTGGTTGTCGGTGGGTATATAAAATCAAATATAAATCTGATGGTACTATTGAGCGTCTTAAAGCTCGCCTTGTTGTTTTTGGGAATCATCAAGTCGAAGGTTTGGATTATGGAGAAACTTTCGCACCCGTGGTTAAGATGGTCACCATTCGAACGTTCTTAGCTGTTGCCGCCGTCAAAAATTGGGAATTACACCAGATGGATGTGCACAATGCGTTCCTACATGGAGATATTGATGAGGAGGTCTATATGAGGCTACCTCCGGGTTTTAGTAGAGGCCAAGAAGGCAAGGTATGTCGCTTAAAGAAATCATTATACGGACTACGCCAAGCACCAAGGTGCTGGTTTGCTAAATTATCCACGGCATTGAAGACTTTTGGGTTTGTCCAATCCTATTCCGACTACTCTTTATTTTCTTTTTCCCGTGGTACGGTCCGTCTATTTGTGCTTATTTATGTGGATGACCTTGTCATTGCGGGCAATGATTCAGTTGAAATCGCAAAATTCAAGGCTTATTTGGGCGACTGTTTTCATATGAAAGATTTGGGGAAACTTAAATACTTCCTTGGCCTCGAAGTGTCACGAAACAAAGATGGCATTTATCTTAGTCAACGGAAGTACGCCCTCGATATCATTGCAGAGACGGGCCTCCTCGGCTCCAAGCCTGTAGTCACGCCTATCGAGCAGAACCATCGTCTCGGTCTGGCTGCTGGCCCTCCTTGCGATGATGTCGAGTCCTATCGCCGTCTTATTGGCCGTCTTGTTTATCTCGCTGTCACGCGTCCCGATCTTTCTTATGCAGTACATATTCTGTCCCGTTTTCTGAGTAATCCTTGCCGTGATCATATGATGGCAGCTCATCGTGTTGTTCGTTATCTAAAAGGTAGCCCGGGGCAAGGCATTTTGCTTCGGGCTGATGGCATTTTGTCTCTTCGTGGTTGGTGTGATTCGGATTGGGGTGGTTGTCCTACTTCCCGACGGTCCATTACAGGTTGGTTTGTCACTCTCGGAGACTCTCCCATATCCTGGAAGACTAAAAAACAACAGACGGTATCTCTTTCCTCTGCTGAAGCGGAATATCGTTCTATGGCTCAGCTGGTGTGTGAATTAAAGTGGCTTAAAGGCCTCTTACTCAGCCTCGACGTGCATTTCGTGGCACCTATTTCTATTTTTTCTGATAGCAAGTCAGCGTTGGATTTGGCCCGTAATCCAGTCTTTCACGAGCGCACCAAGCATATCGAGATCGACTGTCATTTTATTCGAGATGCCATCACTGATGGCCTGGTTCTTCCGGAGCACGTTTCCACCAACGAGCAACTTGCTGATATTTTTACGAAAGCTTTAGGTGTCCCTCAGTTTACCTATCTTCTCCGCAAGCTGGGCATTCTCGACCTTCATGCTCCAGCTTGAGGGGGGGTATTAGGAATATTAGGCCCATTCTAAAGTCCGTCTATGTATTCTTATATAAGCCGAGTTACGACCAAGCAATGAAAACGACTCACACAATTATCTATCTTAACACAATTGTTGGAAATATAGGGTCATTATAGAGGCGAAAATATATTAAGATAATATATGTTGTTGTGTCGTGGTATGAAGGCCACTCAATGAGAAACGAAATCGCCCCGACTAGGGTACAAATCGATATAGGCGTCGTCCCCCAAGGTCACACAACACTCCTAAAAGTTGTGTACTCAACTATTAAGAGTTGGAACTCATATGGTATGCTCAAAATTATCATAGAGATGGTAGTAGAGATATATAGAAGATGTGTATTTCTCAAATGACTACACTTCTCTATTTATAGTGGTTAATTAGCACCATAACCACAAAGTTAGTGGCCTAACCACCACCATGAACATGGGCCAAAAAACATGGAGTTAGTGGCTATAATCATGCAAGTAGTGGAGAAAGTGTAGAGATACTCTTACAAGGAAAATGGAAGGCTTCTCTATGATGTAATGTATTTAGACAACATTACTAGCCTTTGCATTACTTCCAACATGTATTACTACATTCGTTCCATTCAACAAGGGTTGATCTTTTTTCATTCCCAATTTCATTGATTTTATATTGATTTATTTTGCTCATGTTTATGTTTGTTTGTGGGTTGTTTTATCAGTTTTAATGCCTAAAGCTGAGATCTTTTGTATCATTTTGTGGTATTTTTTTGTATGTGTTGGATTTTGGTGGTGCAATTGATTAATTGTCTAAAAGCTGGTTGGTTTTATGGGTATTTGACTATTTGTGTGTTATAATTTTGGTGAGGTACCTCTAGCCACTTTGATTATATAAATGAGTTAAACTTGAGCTTAATATTTGCCCTTTGATTCCCGTCATAGATTAGCAGGAAAGCAGATTTGATTTAGGAGAAAGAAGAAGATTTGAAAAATGACATTGGAGAAATGTAGGAGGAAACAAAAAAAAACAGGAAAGAAGTGGACCCCATATCATGACCTGGTTGGTAACCAGTTCTAGCAGGTTAAATATGGGACGAGATCAGTACAAGTTAAATGATAGTCCCTCCTATTCTAGATAAACCTCCATATTCATTGGGGCACTAGAATTAAGGAGATGGATTAAAATAAGATAAAGTATTCTACTGAGTTAGGTAATTGGAGAGAGAGAATGTATTGTGGGGTATTATTGTGGGTGGGGTGATTAAAATAAATATTATTGTGGGGTAAGTTATTAAAATAAGTATTGTTGTGGGGTGAGCTGATTAAAATAAGTATAAAACTTTACTAAATAAGGAAATAAGGAAGGTATTGTGAATATATGAAAATGGAAAGAGGGAAGGTTATGTAGAATAGGAGGGAGTATAATAGTTGGGTTTATTCTGAGTAAACATTAGTTTGGGTTAATATGAGAAGACGGGATATAAGTTGGATTATTCCCATGAAATAACCCTATAATTAATGACTCTTTACACTTATTTTCCGAAAAACTACTCAAAATAGCCCAAAACCACTTCAAGACTCTTCTCTCACTTGGTCAATTTCATTACCATATTTCATACCGTTTTAGTGACACTTGAGTTCCATATTAGAACTCGTGTCAATCGACCCAACTAATTTCACTAGGCTGCTAGCCCATAATTCATGTGACATACCAAAATAAATAAGCCTCACACTTATTATTCAAAAGATTAAAGAAATATGCGACGGTCCGTAATCCAATTATGTCCGAGAGCTCGTGTACTAGTAGACTAGGTAGCACCAAAACGGACACGGACACGGATTACCTTACACGACACTTAATTTTACGTGACACGTATCCTCAAATTTAGGACACGGGACACGTTATCTAAATTTAATAAAATATATATTTTATAATTATAAACGTTCGATTTTATTTTTATAAAATTATTTGATATTAAATTTAAATAAGTGAAGCTAAAACTTGTCTTGATTATAACTCATTTTCATTTACTATCCAAACGAATCTTTTAATCAATCTCTTTCGACAGCTCATTTCACGCTTAAAGAACATCATTCACCTCAAATGATGTCCAAATGTCATGGACACGCGTCGGACACGGCCGAAATACCATGGACACGCGTCGGACACGTGGCCGAATAAATGTAGAAAGTTAGACACGGCTTTATAGGTGTCCGACACGTTTCGACGTGTGTCCGAGGAGTGTCGGTGTCCGACACGGTGTCGGACACGGGACGGCTGATTAGGAGAAGTGTCCGTGCTACCTAGCTAGTAGAGGCGTACCCTCTATGATCTTTGTGATAAGCAATAAATATTAATATTAGCTGTAAGGTTATAAAAGTTTGGGAAGGATAAGAAAGTGGCACATGGGGTAAATAAGCACCCAAACTCTTCAGCACTAAACTGAATCTTTTACAAGCCAAATCATACCAAACTACAACGTTATTAACTTATTATAAATAGAGATATTCTCTCGTGTATCCCTGAACTTTTTCGTTTTCTATGGTGTACCCCTTGTTTTTCGCAAAAAAATTTTGACCGACAATAATTCTCTATTACAAGTTTAAAAAACGGTAGTTTTTTTTTCCAAACCAATTATCTCGTCAAGGCCTTCAATTTGAAAAAAAAATTCACCGCTTTTTGAACTCTTGCCCGGTAGTTATGGTTGGTCAAACATTTTTTAACGAATAAACTTTGACCGATCATAATTCCCGACTACGAGTTAAGACGTCGGTGAATTTTTTTTCAAACAGAAGACCTCTTAAAAACGGTCAATTTGGAAAAAAAATTTATCGTATTCTGAACTTGTAGCCAAGAGTTATTGACGATCAAAGTTTTTTTGCATGAAAAGAGGGGTATATCGTAGAAAATGAAAAAGTTGAGGGGTACACGAGAGAATATCCGTTATAAATACTAACCGGTCATACAATAATGAGGAGGACGAGATTAGGATGAACGACAGTAACACAATAGTACCCGAGAGATCCAATTCAAGAATAGATATTCTACTCTAATACTTCGTCTCAAATATACTACCCCAGTTACAAATCAAATCACTCATATACAATAAAATTGTCCCAGTTTCCATACAAGTGCATAAGAGCCGTTAATTTACGACAAAGTCGAAATTCATTCATAGTCAAAATCCAAATAAGCCTCACGGTACCGAATCAAATAAGTTTTCTTTACTCTTTTATTTCATCTTTTATTTATTTTCTCTATTTTATTGTCTTATTTGTATAATTGTATATATAAACTAACCTCGTAACTTATCCTTGTAAATACTTGTATAAAATTTATTGTTTCTAACTTTCTTTTCGTTGTCTTATTATCGTCAAATATACTCCCTCCGATCCAGACAGATGGTAACACTTACCTAAAATGGATGAACCACACCAATGGTAACATACCATATTTGGCATGAAAAATAACTAAATTACCCTTACATCCACTACCTATTTACAACTTTACCATCCACTCACCCACTCACCAACTACTTATTTAATCCACCTAAACTCATGTGGCCCCAATTAATATTTCCTACTTTACCCTTCACTTTTCCACCTTTTCTTAAATAACCACTTTTGCTTGTGTTTACAGGATCGGAGGGAATATAATATTACAAATAAATAGTAGAGGCCGTCAGTTTGATGGGCGGTCCGGGTGCCTAACACCTTCCCTGGCCGTACCTTTCCCCCCGAATCCGCAATCTATGGTTTAGACCGGAGTGACGGATCAGTCCCCATAGCAGGGATCAAAAGGGCATTTTTCGTTAAACTTTTTTTGTATGTTTGTTTTATAAAACCTATGTTGGAGTATGTGTCCTCAACAATAGTGCGATCACATTTTTAAATCTCAAATTAAGAATACGAAAGGGATGATAAATTATATAGTCAACTAATCAACATTAATCGGTAACGATTGGCTGACTAGAGTTTGACGTTACTGTCGCATTGACGGTGGTGATCAGTTGATCCCTTAAGGTCACACCTAGAGGATGATACCCAAATAAATATTTCGAGGTAGAGGTAATTAGTTATTTACACTTACAAGAGGTTGTAAATTTAACTAACTAGCTATTATGGGACCCATTATATGTTTATATAATGGTAAAATATTACTCAATAAGTTGAGTGAATATATGTTTATTAATTTGTCACATAGTTGTTTATGATCAAATTAATATTTAATTATGTAAGATAATTAAATATAAGACTATTAAACATTTGTGGGACAATTATTATAAGACAAAATTGGTCCCATATATACTCAAGTGCACCGTCCAAAGTGTGAGCATGCTTGCGTTTTTGGTTTTGTCATTTTGTTGTTGGAAAGATACTCCAACATCTTATGACATGCTTTATTAATGCTAGCCTACTACCTACACAAATAGCACATTGCATAAGACAAAATGAGAAAACCAAAATGCTCTACATAAGGAGCATTTTGGACGGCACAAGCCATGTGTGGGAAGAACAATTGTTGTTCTCAATTTTTCTCATTTTTATTCTCTCTAGATGCTCATCTTTTCTTTACATGCAAAAACCTCAAAAACCACTCAAATATTAATATTTGATATATATTACCAGTGTAGTAATATTAGTAATATTAGAAATAATTAAGGGTACATTACTACATAATATCTAGTTAACATTAGTAGTAATTTTGGGTTATAATCTTGGGATGCAATCAAACAGAGGGCTTCTAATATAGAGTCATGTAGGATCATCCTAATACTTATCATAGTTCAAGAACAAGTGAAGGTAGGAGACCTTACTTGTGCCCATTTCGTGCCATACAACAATGTATGGAACATTGTTTTTTCTTTCCTTATTCTTTTATTTTGTTATGCATGCACTAGATCCCTAGAACTCACATTAAAATGTTAATTAGTTCACCATTAGAAAAGTCTAATAATAGGTATATGAACCTAACAATTGGTATCAGAGCATAGGATGTTGCATGCATAATCGATTTATAGTTTTTTCGAGTTATTAGTAATTTAATTAAAACTAAAAATTTGAGATTTATTAGATAAAGCCACGAAATCTTAATGCATGTTGTATATTCTGGTCCTAAAATGTATTTAGTTCATGCATATTTTACTTATTGTATGTAAAATTTCGTATAAATTTGATTTATTTTGCATGATTTATGATTTTTATGAAATAAAAATGAATTAAATGGAGGTAAAATGGTTAAATATAGTTTAACTTCGGAACAAGCCATGAAATTTTAATATGCTGTCACATGCATATTTTTCTCACTATGTGTAAAATTTAAGATGAACTTGATTCATTTTGCATGATTTATGAATTTTTAGAGTAAAAATAACATAAAACTTGACAATTTTAGCAAAAATAGCTAAAACAAATTGCATGGCATGAGAAAACTATTTTAGGTTGCATTTATATCCCACTTATCAGATCTAAAGTTGTAAAATTGATTAGATTAATTTTTTTATACTTTAGATGTTTTAATTTATAAAACCGATAAATCGCAACTACATTTTTCTCGAAATAAATTCGAAAATTTTAACCATGATTTTTGATATTATGAGTGTCATGGATATATTCCATAATGTTCAAAAATTTAAAACTAAAATTTTGAAATTATTGTAATTTAATTTGGATTTATTTCATAATTGTTATGATTTTAGGGTCAAAATGAGCATAAAATCATGTCAAGTTGAATTATTATCAAAAAATTGAGTAATGGCTAATTTTGAGTCCTAATAGTATTAGGATAATTAACTTGGACTAAAATTAGATTTTAGTATTATTTAACGATTTTAATAAGTTAAAAATCGTGAATTTCCATAAAACCGGGTTATATGATTAATTTAAGTTAAATAGGGCGATTTGGCATATAATTTGGCATGTTAGTTACATATTATAATGCTGCATATTTCATTGTTGAATGTCATATTTTATTTATGTAATTTTGGATTATGTAATTTTATCTTAGTATGGCCTTAGTTTTAATCGATATTACCCGTAATGTAAGGGGATATTGATTCGGTTGTAATTTAATGTGATCTCGTATTACTTTTTATTTTTACTAGTTTTTCATATTACAAATGTATAATAGGAATAGCTATGTATTTTTATTATTATTTGTAATCCCGAAGTTCATTCAAGACAGTGACATTAAGAAAGGTGTTCCGACAAAGACGGTGTTCTTAGGAGGCGTGCCACTTGAAGATTCAAGGGACCAAAAGAGTTGGTTTCCGAATTTGTAATAGATTATTTGATTTTATATTTTAGGATGGCCATACTAGGAATTTATTATTTGCTCTGCATTTCTTTTAATATGTTGCATGCATTGCCAAATCGTCATAACAACACATGCATATCATATCGAGTCATCGACCTTGTCAATTAAAATTATCGAGAATTCATCTTTTAGTTCACTTAAAATTGATAGATAATAAATTGACAAGACCTTTACTTTTAAAAGATTGAGACTTAGCCTTACCAAATATTAGGACCCATGACTCCCCGTGACATTTGGGGTAGGTTCGGTTTTCCTGAGGTGCCTTCATTTATCGTTGGGTAAGTGGGGTAATAAAATGTTATTACACGCAAAATTTGGATGGGATATTATGACTAGTCTTATGTTCCGGGGCTAGAGATGGGATTTATGAAAAACATCGACTGAGAGTTCTAAAGTAGAATCAATTAAAGAGTTAATTCAACAAATTTGTACAAGTATGGGATGTATCGGTTTCCCCGTGCTCATATTTGTATAAAGATGGATCTCGGAATCATTTATTATAGTTGGACAGTGGTCACTATATAAATGCTATACTTGTATTTACAAGTATTATAACGATAAATGTTAATTGCTTCCTTCATCTCCTTTTTTGTAGTTATTTATATGCAATGGATTCATCTAATACTCTTACATCGATCACCATTAATTCATGGCTTCAATCATTCAATGAAAAATGCTCCTTGTATGACAATGATACGACTAGGGAACTACGCTTTGGCATTGGTGAGGATGGAAATCTTTGCTACCTTACCACTTCCACACCTCCCACTCCCATATTCATGCCCACCTCTAAGGTAAGAGAATCTTGTGAGGTGAATCTCACATATTCCATGGCATCTTTGTTTGAAGAAGCAAGGAGAAATATTATATTGAGTGGGAGTTCTAGCAAGAATGTCCTTGCAAACTAAAGGAGTAATGGTATTATTAAAGGAAAGGCAAAGAAGGGTAAGAAACCCAAACCGATAATATATTGGAAGTGGATAGTGAGACTACCACAACCAAAACCAAGAAGGGTTCCCAATCCTACGATGAATGTCATTATTGTAATGTCATAGGCCATTGGAAGCGAAATTGGCCCAAGTATTTGGGAGATATCAAAGCTGGACTTGTCACTCCAGTCGGGGTTAAGTAGTGTGGAAGCAATTAGCAAGGGTGACGTGGATCTCCAATTAGCAAATGGATCTAGAGTAGCCGCCATTTCAAAGGGAACCTATGTGATGGCCTTAGCTAAGTGATTTTAAGTTGCATCTACATAATTGTTATTATGTACCCACTTTGTCTAAAAACATTATTTCCCTTTCTATGTTAGACATGGAAGGATTTTCTTTCGCCATTAAAAACAATCGTTGTATTTTGTTTAAAAATGACTTGGCCGTGAGCCAAGTCACTTATCTTAATGGTATTTATGTTTTAGACACTTCCATCTCAAGCAAAGATATCTATATCATACAATCCAAAAGACTCAAAATAAGTGATCCAAATGATTTGTACATTTGGTATTGTCGATTAGGTCTCATAAATGAGAAACGCATTAAAAAGCTAGTGTCGACTGGAATTATTGAGCCATTTTATTTCTAATCATATGGAGTATGCGAATCTTATCTTCTTGGAAAAATGATTCGTGCCCCCTTTAGTGGTAAAGGCACACGAGCATATGATTTGTTGGGACCAATGCATATCGATGTATGTGGTCCAATGAGCATCACCGCAAGGGGAAATTATGACTACCTCATCACTTTTACCGATAGTTTAAGTAGATATGGGTATGTTTACTTAATCAAATATAAAAGTGAAGCATTTGAGAAATTTAAAGAATTTCTAAATGAAGTAGAGAACCAATTGATCAAAAGAATTAGAGCATTACGATCCGATCGTGGTGGCGAATATCTAAGTAATGAATTTGATTCTCACTCATGGATTATGACCTTGTGTCACTACCTATAAGAGCAAGCTAATATGAGTCGGAGTGAGTTGTTGAACTAACTTTTGGGGATTTGCAATCCAAAACGGACACATTATTTTAAACGAAAGGTCAACCTGGAGATACTTAAAATAGCAAGTCTATTTAACAAATGACATGGATCAGACCCGCATATTACATGAATCAAACTGTCATAATAGAGCTGGTCTATTTATGAGCTAAGACGTCAGTCGAGACAAACTTGTATTACTTCACCATATATGTTTGTAGCTCACAAAACTATCTCTTAAGAAGATAGAAGTATTTCTAAGAGATATAGTGGGAGTAGATCGTCACAAACATGTCTTATAGTTAATGTGTTACTTTTTGAAAGTAATAGTTAATGTGTTACTTTTTGAAAGTAATGGAACTATAATCTATTAAGATAGAGTGGGAGTATAGTACACATGTCTTATTGTTAATATGTTACTTTTCGAAAGTAATGGAATTATGACATATTGAATGATCAATTGCGAGTAGTCCCAAATCGACTTTGTTGCATAAAAGCCATAGCATTACAATCCAAAAATTTTATACTCGAGAGTAGATTTACTTTAAGGCAATGGTCTCTTTAAAGTAAATAGAGCTTTAGAGTTCCTAAAATCAAGATTGACATGATGATGTTAATCAAGATAAATCTTGTTAGGAATTGCCACATTTCTTTTTGATGAAGAATGGCAAATGATATTAAAAATTAGCTTTTTAAAATGGGAATCTAGAGAAGGATGTGTACGGAACACAAAACCTTAGATAAAGATCTAAGAATCCTAACATATTATGCAAAGCTTACTTAAGCGATCCTAGAATGGTCTTAAGCAAGCATCAAAGGATTGTAATAATCATACTTTTCGTTCATGTGATAATTGAGAATGGTTTCATTCACATTGTTGAAGAATCATGTTTATACATGAAGTTAAGTGGGTGCCAGAATTATTTTTCCATGTCTTATATGTTGATAACATATTACTCATTGAGAATAATGTACCAATACTCTCCTCTGTGAAAGAGTGATTGGGAGACTAGGAAAAGGTGCAATGTATTCTAGATTTCCTCATCTTTGTGTTAAATTTGAGAGAATATTGGCATAGAGTCGAGAACCTTATGATGATAAGATTCTTTATTTGTTTAACATCAACAAGGTTGAGTAGGTTATTCATATTGATGAAACTGGAATTACTATGATAGAGTCATAGTCATTCACTGAACCTAAATAAGTTATTGATCACATGAAATCGATTTCTAATGTTTCCGCCATTAGATCGATCATGTATGCCATTATATGCACATGCCGTGATGAATCATATGCTTGGAGCATAATAAGTCAATAACAAGTCAATTCGAATGAAGGTCATTTGAAAGCCATAAAGAATATCCTTTAAGATTCTTGAGAAGGATTGAGGATTCGTTCTTGTGTTTGGATGATATACTAAGTTGTGTGTTAAAGGGTTACACAAACTTTAGCTTCCAAACCTGTAAGGATTTATCGAAATCCTAGGCTAATTTTATTGACTTAGGAGTAAGTGACTAGAGAAATATTTTAGTTTCAACCATTGCAAATTCTACAAACAGAATCTAAGTACATTGTGATAAGATGGTCAACGTAGGGACTAAGAGTAGATCCCTCTACCATAGACTTTATCACAAGTTATATGATAACAGTGGGAGCATCTTCCAAGTATAAGAGCCCATGTCTAGTAAGAAGACTAGACACTTACTTAGAAAAATTCATGTCATTAGAAATAACATTGAATAGAAGGAAATGACAATTCATAAAGTTGGACCGTATGGATACATGCTATATCCACTTACGAAGTTTTATTGTAATTTTAACTAGTGTAAAATATACACTATAGATTATAAGATATGAAGAAGTAATAGGGTATTGACTATTCATATATGATAATCGCATTTATCATTTGAGTTTCTTTAAACTCATCCATTACTTTGTTATATCCAAATGGGTTGTTGAGACAATATTGAACCCCATTGAAGTGAACTGGATTGACAGAGTATGCGTCCCTGGTTACTTATAGGAGGTGACGTCTCGAAGTGACTAGAGTGTGATGCGATTGATGGCAAGTTCAAGTGCCATAGGATCATATGGGATGACTAGTCGATCACATAGACAGACTGTATGGGACACTCTATCGGGCAGTGACCACTTATAGAGTTTTGGAAATTCATAAAGCCTGGTCGTGGCAAGAGCTACTACAGTATTCTTATGAGTGGATTCTTTTGACTGGAGACTATTCGCCCAAGTTTGGCACAAGTTTCTGATTGGCTTTGATTTATACTCTACGACTGTCGTAACTGAAGTCAAATGAGTGTATTTTGGGTTATGATGAACTGTGGCTATATGAATGGAATAGTGCGATAGGAATTGTCCACCCCCTTGTCAGGGTTGTTTGAAATCTCAGGGCCACTCGAGGAGTAGTGAACTGAGAATGCGTGGCCACGCTCGGAAGGTATCTGCGGTAGATAATTCCGGTCAGACAGTTACTCTCCAGATGGAGGAAACCATTCAAGATATGATCAAATGCAAGTACGACCTGCAAGACACCTTGCATTGAGTGGGTGATTGTAATAGGACAAGAGAATTGGCGACGCACACTTGTCTCGGACAAGTGGGAGATTGTTGGAGTATGTGTCCTCAACAATAGTGCGATCACATGTTTAAATCTCAAATTAAGAATACGAAAGAGATGATAAATTATATAGTCAACTGATCAACATTAATCGGTAACGATTGACTGACTAGAGTTTGTTGTTACTGTCGCATTGAAGGTGGTGATCAATTGATCCTTTAAAGTCACACCTATAGGATGAGACCCAAATAAATAAATAATTAATTATATTCGATACGGATTAATTAATCCCTTATTTATATGAGTTGGATTTTGTATCTTATTGTAATGTGATTAAATAAGATTCGATTTAGTGGATTAATATATTAATTTACTAAATTATTTTGAGGTAGTGGTATTTAGTTATTTACACTTACAAGAGGTTGTAAATTTAACTAACTAGCTATTATGGGACCCATTATATGTTGATATAATGGTAAAATATTACTCAATAAGTTGAGTGAATATATGTTTATTATTTTGTCACATAATTGTTGTATGTTCAAATTAATATTTAATTATGTAAGATAATTAAACATAAGAATATTAAGCATTTATGGGATAAATATAAGACAAAATTGAACCCATATATACTCAAGTGCGCCGTCCAAAGTGTGAGCATGCTTAAGTTTTTGGTTTTGTCATTTTGTTGTTGGAAAGATGCCCCAACATCTTATGACATGCTTTATTCATGCTAGCCTACTACATACACAAATAGCATATTGCATAAGACAAAATGAGAAAACCAAAATGTTGTACATAAGGAGCATTTTGGACGGCACAAGCCATGTGTGGGAAGAATAATTGTTGTTTTCAATTTTTCTCATTTTTATTCTCTCTAGATGCTCATCTTTTCTTCACATGCAAAAATCTCAAAAACCACTCAAATACTAATATTTGATATATATTATTAGTGTAGTAATATTAGTAATATTACAAATAATTAAGGGTACATTACTACATAATATCTAGTTGACATTAGTAGTAATTTTGGGTTATAATCTTGGGTGCAATCAAAAGGAGGGCTTCTAATATAGAGTCTTGGAGGATCATCCTAATACTTATAATAGCTCAAGAACACAAGTGATGGTAGGAGACCTTACTTGTGCCCATTTCGTGCCATACAACAATGTAAGGAACATTGTTTTTTCATTCCTTATTCTTTTATTTTGTTATGCATGCACTAGATACTTAGAACTCACATTAAAATGTTAATTAGTTCACCATTAGAAAAGTCTAATAATAGGTATATGAACCTAACAACCTACTGTCGACTCACTCATGTTTATTTATTTCAAAAAAGGAGATTTTTTAAGGGATCTCACAGTGGCGACTCCGCTGGTGTTATAGTACAGGAATTCTATATAATTCGAGTACTAAACCCAGAACTAATACAGGAGCTAAGTTTGATAGCTCGAGTAATTGATTATTGTAGAGAGAGAAGAGAAAGAGAGAAGAGAAGAATGAGAATATAATTGTTGTATTGAATGCTGAAACAGAGATTACATGAATGTATTTATAGACAAGCTGAGCTAACTAACTCATCTTTGACTGCCTATTGTAACTAACTTACAGCTGGCATTTAACAAACTTGTAACAAACTAACTAACTGACTTAGCCTACCTGTAACTAACTAACTAACTCAAATTAGCTATAACAGATAGGGACTTGATAAGAGGGTAAGACTTGAAATTTAATTGTAATAATATTATTTTACGTTTCTTATTTTCGTCGTTCGAACAGTGCTTGCAAGTTGTGATTAGGAGGAAATAAATCAAGGGCAAAGAAAAAGCAGTAATATTGATTGCATGTTTAAATAAGTGGAAGTAACGTGCCATTAAAAGAGAAACTCCCATATTGAATAGCTACTTGTTTGGACTTCCATCTATTATACTCTATACTATTTCTAACTTACGTAGTTGCATATTATCATTAGTTTGTATATTGTATTGATGTGGATTGTCGTTGGTTTTTCACCAGCTCCTACTTGTCTTGTTTCTTTTGATATATCAGTTCAATTTCTTTTGACAAAAGAGATATAGGCTCCTCGTAAGCCAATATTAGGCCATTTAAGCTACCCTAATTTACCCTCGGTAAAATGCGTTGTATACTTAGAAGGTCCATTCGACCGACTAGGCCTTACACGTATTTTCCACCTCATGACGTCGTGTTTTGGCAACTCACTTGGTCCATGTGACTGAGTGAGCACAAAAGCGAGAGATACCCTCGTGGTATTTTAATGTCGTGAGTACCCAATTTCCTACCCACAAACTTAACCATTGATCCCGTAAAACCTTTGATTAGGCAATTTGTTTTTGTCTAATTCTGGTTGTTTACAATTGTATTTAAGGTCTTATTATTTCATTAAAATGTACGAGTTAACGAGTTTGCATGAGTAGTTGTAATGTACGTGGAATTTGTTTGCTTTTGTTGTATTTGGTCTCATTAATCGTCTTGTCTAACGTGTTCATCTCTAATCACGGTCCTTGTTAACTGTCATGCTAACAGTTCATAGGCAAAAAATTGTGCACATTAATAGAAGAGATTTCGAGGTCTCAGTAGTCATGGACATATGAGGAAGTACATAACACAATAGATACTTGCATATATAAATCTCGTATGTCATTATCATTAGATGCATGTTTATATATCTTTTTCTTTATTATTCTCTTTTCAAAAAAAAAAATACTTTTCCTTTTGTCCAAAAAAATAGGGGTCTTATTTTAACTTATTTTTTTATTTTTAAAAAAAATAACTCATTTGTAATCCACTTTTTAAAAATTGTCTAACTTTGTCAAAACAGCGTTTTGAATCCAATTACGAGTTGAATTGTAAATCTAGCATCTTATGTATCACGTATGACTTAAAATAGCAAGCAGCCAAGCACCATCAGTCCTTCACTATATCTGTAAGTGGGCAAAGGGAAGAGTAAATTAAGGAAGCACTGTACTAAAAATATGGAATCTAAATAGATTGGCATATAACTTTCTATACCTTTATGCTTAGGATGCCCCTAGTGTATTTTGGCTTGTGCTTCATTCATCCTTGAGCTTATGCAATTATTGCCTGCCAATCAGTAGGCAATCACCCCTCAAAGATTGTTGTCTTACCTAAAATATATTTTGATAGAATTGGGACCATTTTAGTCCTTTTTGAGTTGCATAAATAAAAAAAGAGAATATGTCATTTTTATTAGTCACTTGTTATACTCTTTACCCTTAACTAGTAGAATAGACTTGAAATATTTTAGGGCGTATCTCTTTAGTGTAGATCAATCGACCTCTTAGAGTCAACCTGAACGAGGGCGTGCATTTGACCACCTTTTCCATCTTCTGTGGTGTGATAATTCCTTGATCGCCGTGGATCTCTAGCTAGGTGACCTCTAGCTTTGGAGACTCAATCTTTTTACCCGATTCGTCAATTTTCCATATTTCAAATGACTACAAGATTCGTCCATTTTTCGTATGACTACCAAATGAGCACAACTCTATCTACCAGATTCGTCAATTTTTCATGTTTCAAATGACTACTAGATGAGCACAATCTCCTATAATCGATCAATTATCCAAATATTATTATTCACTCCCATTGGTGCTAGAAAACTAGCTCAAAAATATTCACACTAAAGACTCTCATAAGTCAACAAAAATTCCGGTCAAAGTTGCAAACAACTCTAGTGATAGACTCAAAAATTCATGAGAGCCAAATATTATGATCTTAAAGAGATACAAATCCAGTGTCTAACGACTTAAAAGTTCAAAAAACAAAAAGGCCATCCCAAGTTGAAACCAAATCTAGCGTCAAGTCTCAAAACCCATAAGACAAAAAATTCCAGTTGAAAATTGCAGATAGTCATTTTTTATTTCTCAGTAATTTGCAAATTACAATTCTAGATAGTCATTTTTCATTTCTCAGACGAGTCAATCCACAGTTACATTGTCTCCATTCCTCTTGGGACGATCCTTTCATTCATTTAGGTGAGTGAGAGAGATGCACAGATTTCCAGTGTCTTCTAACACCATAGAACTTTTTACTCCATTCCATTTATCACCCTCGTTTAGCATCTATGATTTCGTGGTATGTACACTAAATTTATACGGTCACAAAAGTATTTTATTTCTATGGTATTAGTTTTGCTTAACTAATAGAGCTTGTTACTTTAAAAAGGGCAAAACTCATCAAATATAACTCAAATTCACATGTCAAATAAAAAGGATACACATTCTCGACACCGGAGAATTGTGAAGGTTACTTTCAGAGTAAAAATTCTAGTTAGTGTCTAGTCTTTCTACTTGGATCACATTTGGGTCAGACCCCATCTTTTTCAAAATCTTTTCAAAAAAGAATCTCAATCCAAATGTTTAAAAAAAACAAGATTTTTGCATTCATCATATGTGCATCATATCTAGGACATACATTTGCATTCTAGGTGTCATATATTTGTTACTAACTGCTCCAATTGATTACTTTGTCATTCATCTTCCAGATTCATCCAAAGTGGGGGCTTTTCATAAGGTCTCATCTTCTTGTAAAATAAAATTTTGCAAATTTCCAAATCAATGCTTGCGAAATTCCAGCCCATTTCGTGAAATAAATTTTTGCGATTTTCAAATCTAGCTTTTTTCGAAATAAAATTTTGAAATTAAACGTGGTTGGGAGGCCCTAATACGCATTTAAGTTCTTAAAATAAAATTTTATGAACTTGCCTTATTGCGAAATAAAATTTTGCAATTTTCAAATCAATTGGTCGGCAGGCCCTGACAAGCATTTAAGTTCTTAAATTTTTTTTTTCTGAACTTGCCTTTTTGTGAGATAAAAATTTTGCAATTTTTAAATCGATCGGTCGGCAGGCTCTGACATGCATCTGAGTTCTTAAAATTAAATTTTCTAAACTTGCCCTTTTGCGAAATAAAATTTTGCAATTTTCAAATCAATTGGTCGGCAGGCCCTTACATGCATTTGAGTTCTTAAAATAAAATTTTCTGAACTTGCCTTTTTGCGAAATAAAATTTTGCAAGTCCTGGTTTGTAAAATTAGATTTTGCATCCTAATCCCTTTTCAAAATAAAATTTTGAATTCCTCGGTCGGCGGGTCCTAACATGTATTCGAGCTTGTGAAATCAGATTTTTGCAGGTTCACCCTTAAGCGAAACAAAGTTTTGCCTTTCCAGATCCAGACCAGTGAAACAAAGTTTCACTATACCATTTCTCAGATACCAGATTCCAGACCAACTAAACAAAGTTTGGCTATTCCAGATTCCAGAACAACAAAACAAAGTTTTGCTTTAGCAGATTCCAGACCGGCGAAACAAAGTTTGGCCATGCCAGTTTCTAGATTGGTGAAATAATGTTTTACCAGCTTCATTCCAGATTAGTGAAACAAAGTTTTACTCAGTCAGTCCCAGTTTCCAGTTACTCCAGACAGGTAATATAAAAGGCCCAAATACGTTTCTTATCCTTTATCTATCCCGATCGGACTACTTTGACCTTCTTCTTATTCAGACACGGTCAAAGTGGGGGCTTTTGTAGACACTACTCAAAATAGCCCAAAACCACTTCAAGGCTCTTTCCTCACTTGGTCCATTTCATTACCATATTTCATACCGTTTTAATGACACTTGAGTTCCATATTAAAACTCGTGTCAATCGACCCCACTAATTTCACTAGGCCACTAGCCCATAATTCACGTGACATACCAAAATAAATAAGCCTCACACTTATTATTCAAAAGATTAAAGAAATATGCGACGACCCGAAATCCAATTATGCCCGAGAGCTCGTGTACTAGTAAGAGGCGTACACTCTATGATCTTTGTGATAAGCAATAAATATTAGCTGTAAAGTTATAAAAGTTTGGGAAGGATAAGAAAGTGGCACATGGGGTAAATAAGCACCTAAACCCTTCAGCACTAAATTGAATCTTTTACAAGCCATATCATACCAAACTACAACTATGTGTTATTAACTTATTATAAATACTAACCGGTCATACAATAATGAGGAGGACGAGATTAGGACGAACGACAGTAACACAATAGTACCCGAGAGATCCAATTTAAGAATAGATATTCTACTCTAATACTCCGTCTCAAATATACTACCCAGTTACAAATCAAACCCCTCATATAGAATAAAATTGTCCCAGTTTCCATACAAGCGCATAAGAGCCGTTAATTTACGATAAAGTCGAAATTCATTCATAGTCAAAATCCAAATAAACCTCAGGGTACCGAATCAAATAAGTTTTCTCTACTCTTTTATTTCATCTTTTATTTATTTTCTCTATTTTATTGTCTTATTTGTATAATTGTATATAAACTAACCTCGTAACTTGTCCTTGTAAATACTTGTAAAAATTTATTGTTTCTAACTTTCTTTTCTTTGTCTTATTATCGTCAAATATATAATATTACAAATAAATAGTAGAAGCCGTTAGTTTGATGGGTGCTCCGGGTGCCTAACACCTTCCCTGACCGTACCTTTACCCCTGAATCCGCAATCTTTTGTTTAGACCGGAGTGACGGATCAGTACCCACACCAAGGATCAAAAGGGGCCTTTTCCGTTAAACTTATTTTTGTATGATTTTTTTATAAAACCTACTGACAACTCACTCATATTTATTTATTACAAAAAAGAAGATTTTTTCTGGGATCTCACACACTGCCTATCAGTCCCCCAAAAAAGTTGAGATGCAATTCCTTCATTAACGAGCCAAGGTTCATACTTTGAATTTCAATGATTCTGGATCAAGATTGCTCCTAGGAAAGCTTGTAATACCTTTGGTTGTATCTCTAACACTCAGAGGGTTCAATGCAAAGGGCAGCAAGCTGTTGCTTCTGGTTTCTTAGCCTACTATAAGCAGCTCTTGGGTGAATCTTGTTTTGGTAAAAATTTACCGAGTTACTAATTTAATTGGTGAGTGATAGTGATCGATCTACGGCCGATTAATATTGGATTATGACGTATTTAAGGAGTAAATATGCAATGAAATAAAGAGGAAAAAGATAAACAAAAAGGATAACACAAGAGATTTTTGGTGACGCGGAAAACCCGGTGTGAGAACAACCGCGGGGGGAGTCGAAATCCCGCCAACTTTGCACTATCTCGATGTAAAAAACGCCCAAGTAAGGAAATACAAATGTTATGTTGCTAGATAATCAACGCCAATTGCTAATGGATTTTTTAGAGTTCAGTCTTGCTCGATGAAATGGAGAATGCCCTTTTTATGCTGCTTCCCCTCTCCTTTTATAGTTACTGAACAAGGAATAGAGAGTCCAAAAACTTCTTTCCTCCTTTTGCTCCTGGACTTTGGGTCAACCCCTTTAGAATAGGAGTTTGTTTTTGACTTGGCCCAACAATCTTTCTTTGTACGTGTGTTTTATACTTTCTCAACTTGTGTTTGTTCTTCTTTCAATCTAACGGTCCACAACTCGCCACCTCAGCGATCCTTTTTTCTTTTCTTCTACCAACCGCCTCATGCCACGTCGTCACCCTACTACCACTCTTTTTGCCAATAGAATAATGCCACGTCACGGATGATAAAATCAATTTTTATCCTTAACAATTGCCCCCAAATTTCCGTCTCAAATGTTTTTAGGCGGGAATTTCTGTTGTGATGCGGAGAACCGACGAAGCTTTAGCAGTTACCTTGGTTTCTACAACTTCCCCCACTTATTGCTTCCCAACCGCCAATTAACTCCCCACTTGCCCTCAAACTCTTCCTCTCACGCCACTCCCTCGGTATCCTCCCCCTTTTTATATTCCCCAACTCCCTTCATTATTACCTCTCACTTCCTATCACCATCAATCACATTTCATCCCTTCCGCCGGTTGCTTTTTTTCTCAGGTACTTCATCTTCATTCTTCACTTTCTTTTCATTTCTTTGCATACTATGTCACAAAAATCGGCTTCTTCGACTTCGGCCTCGGATCCGGTAACGCCGTCCGATGCTTTCCTCTCCGGCGGCGTTCTTTCCGCCAAACATTCTTGTGACTCCGACTTCACCTTCGAGGACTTTGATCACATCAAGAAAACCTTTGGTTTCTCTGATGATGTGGTGTTCCACATTCCGACTCCTGGCCAGAAGGCCGACTCAGTGAGGGAAGGGTGGATTTGCTTGTACGAATACGCCTTTCGTCTGGTTCTGCGATTTCCTTTCCCTCCTTTGGTTCAAGAGTATCTGAACTTGAATCAGTTGGCTATTTGCCAAGTGGCCCCATACACTTGGCGGACCTTGCTTGCGATTGATGCTATGAATAACCGTTTTGGTTATGAGATTGGTCTCCCGGACCTTGCATACTTGTTCTCGGTCAGGTCCCTTGCTCGAGGTCAAGTGACCATTCGGGTTCGAGACGGGGAAAAGAATTGCATCATCTTCCCCGTGAAGCCGGATGACAGCAAGTGGTTTTCCCGCTTTATTTTTGTGAAAATTGACACTCTTCCCCGCTCCAACGACTACATTGTCGTTGTCTCAAGCGATCAACAGACGGCATTTCACATGCCCTTATTCCCGTGTATTTTTCTTTGATGCTCATATTTCCTTACTTGGTTTTTTGTGCAGTTTGTGCCCCTTGCCTTTATCTCCCGACGTAACCGCATCTCTTTCCAAGCTATTCACCACCTCCGAAAATAGGACCTTTCCCAACTGGTTCAGATTCTCACTGCTTGTGGTGAAGAAAGCAGCTGCTGAAGAAAAAGATTCAATGTCGACTAGTACGTTGTTCTTCCCTTTTTGACTTGGTTCTGTTTCCGGATTTTTCATATATCTGGTTCTGACTTAATATTTGCTGCTTCCAGGTTCTGCAAAATCTAGAATTTCCCTGCAAGATGTTTTGGCTCAGAGAGTGAAAGAGCAGGTTACGGCCGCCCCCAAGCCTCGCGAGAAAAGGAAGTCTACCCCGCCCTGCCTCGGACCTCGTCCCAAAAGGAGGTCTCGCTGGCTGCGAACCGGGCTAAGGAGCATCTCTATTGAAGCCACACCTCTAGCCGTGAGGCCTCCGCTACCCGGACATGGGTTATCCGCTTTCGAGATGCTCGGTTTCCAAAGTCGTTCTGGTTCTACCCTGCCTATGCCTACGTCTGGTGCGATTCCAACGTCCTCAAACCATCCCCGCTTCGAGCTACTGGTTCTAGATCCGCCCGCTTCCGGCTACTTCAGTTCCAAATCGCTCCGGGGTTATTGTTTTTACACTTCCAGACAATTATGGTAAGGCTAAGTCTACGAGTAGCTTGGACTTAATGAGCCGATGCTTCTTCCAAATCCTAGGTCTCATACCGGATAGCAATCCTTTGCCCGACTTGGTGGATCGTGCTCTTGAGCATTCTTTTGAGGTAAGCGATCATTGGCCGCTGCTATATATACTTCTTTTTTTTTTTTTTTTTTTTTCGACGCTTGGTTCTTACGGTCCACCGGTCCTTTTCGGATGGCCCCGTATCAAGGGAGAAGGTGCCTCTCCGGTGGCGTAAAATGCGAAACTCCGGAAGCCGGCAAAAGAAGCCAATGAGGATAGGTCAAGACTCAGCCGATCTAAACAAGTCCTTAATTTGTTGTTGGAGGAGGCCACTCTGAAGGCGAGTTTGCGAAACGCTTTTCTCTTTGAGGGGCGGATTTCGTGTTGAGAAGAAAGTCGCGATGCTGAGAAGGAGGCTGCTGATGCTAAAGAGAAGGTCTGCGATCTTTGAAAGGCGTGCTTCGAAGCCGAGAGGCGTATCTCGAGGGTGGAGAAACGTGCTTCGATGCGAGGCTCGTGGCCGCCCGATTCGGGAGGAGAAGGTTTCTGATGTGCAGGAGTTGAAAAGAACTCTAGTGGATGCTCTGTCCTATGCTGCTCTGGAAACGAAGATCAGCTGTATAAAGACGTTCCAGAAGGGGGAGCATTCGGCCTGGGATTTAGGAGTCAAGAGGGAGGCTTGCTTGCTACTTTTCCTGGATGGTCCGAATCGGATATACTTGGCCGGCTTGGTGGAGCCTGGTGCGTTCTCGCCGATGATCCAGTCTTGAGGAAGAGGTGAATTCTCCCCGCTCCCGATGCTCGGCAACTACTTCAAGCCGTGGAGCATATTGACGTAGATTAGTTTTTTCCTGCATCCGAAAGACTTATGCTATGCTTAGTTAGTTTTTGGCCCTACGGGGCATGACATCTTTATTTTGGACAGTTTATGTACCTTTGGTCCGCTCTCGTGCCGGATATACTTTGCTTTTGAAACTTAAGTATTTCCTAATGGTTATCTCTTTGTGTCGTACGTTTCTCGGTGCTTTGATTTGTGCATGCACGTCGTTTGTTTGGCCATCGTTGTTAGATTGTCTTTGGCTAAGGGGTCTAGTATGCCCACTCGTCCCGGGAGCCAGGCTTGCGTGGGTGCTAATGCATCGCGGAGGTCAGGTTGTCCCGGTTGTACGTGCTTAGCCACGGACACACGCCTTCTCGTAATGAATACAGTTCGCTGCATTAGTTTGCATCTTATTTCCTTGGCCTATCTAAAAAATTTAAATTATTCAAGGTGGTTTTGCAACTTAGTATTTGTTAGAATTAAAATACGAGCAAGGCTTTTAGAACTGAAAATGTTGGATTCAAAAATAACGTTTTTAGAGCCGTAAAACATTCGAATCGGGAGATATTCGGACCCAAAGAAATATTAAAAATAGAAAAGTATTTTAGAAACAGGAAAATATCTTTAGGGCCAGAAGAATTTTTGGAGACATAAAAGTATTCGAGAGAGAAAAATATTCGAGCTAGAAAATATGTAAGGCAATATCTAGAACCTAGTCAACAGATCCGTAGGCCGAGTACCCGGTTGTTGACCCTGCTGGTGACTTAAATAAAATATTTTTTCAAGTGGGTGATATTCCGGGATCCGGGAACCATTTGCCCCTCCATAGTCATGAGTCGGTAGGCTCCGTTTCCGATCGTGCTTTCTACTTGGTATGGCCCCTCCCGCCTGTAGGCAAATTTCCCCTTCTTGGTTCTTGGTATTCGGAAGACTTTCCTCGGACCGATCTCCCACCTGCAGAGTTCTTACTTTTACGTTCTTGTTGTAGCTTTTAGCCACATCGTCGGTAGGAAGCCATCCCGATCCGGGCGTTGGTTCCGAGTTCATCTATCGTGTCCAGGCTGCTTGCCATTTCCACCTGGTTCCGATCTTCTGTGATGCATCCATATCTATGGGTTGGGAACCCTGACTTCAGATGGGATGACTCGCACTCTCCGAACACCAGTCAAGGGGGTTTGCCCCGTTGCAACCTTTGGTGTGGTTCTCACCCCGAGAACCGAGGTAGCTCTTCTGCCCATTTGCCCCCAATCTCCTCTAGTTTCTTTTTCAGGTTTTCAATGATAATCTTATTGCTTTGGATTCAAATGTCCGTTGGACTGGGGTTTATGGGAGTAGATTTACTGCAACGAGATATTCCACCTAGCACAAAAAGCTTCCGTCTTATTTCCAATGAATTGAGACCCATTATCGCATATAATTTCAGATGGAATGCCAAACCTGCATATGATATTGCGTTTAATGAAAGATATCACCTGGGTTTCTGTAACCTGGGAGAATGATTCTGCTTCTATCCATTTGGAAAAGTAATCCGTCATGGCGAGCATGTAGACTTTGTTTCCTGGTGCTCTGGGTAGTGGTCCCACGATATCCATCCCCCACTTCATGAAAGGCCATGGTGAGATAACCTGGTGCGAGGCTCTGCTGGTTGGTGGCTAACATGGGCGTGCCTCGGCAAGCGTCGCATCTTTTGCGAATTCCATGGCATCTTTGCGCATTGTGGGCCGATATCCCGCCTCGGTGCCTTGTTGGACGTGCTCCCGCCGCATGGTTTCCACATTCTCCACTGTGGAGAGCATGCAAAACAGCCTGAGACTCTTCCCGATCCAGGCACCTGAGGTAGGGTCCAGCGAGGGATTTCCTGAAAAGGACATTATCGATTAGTAGGAATCTAGATGCTCTCATTTTAAAGCCCCTTACCTCCTTTTTATCTGCTGGTAGGACGTCATTCTCAAACCGCCTAGATAGGGTTTCCTCCATGCAGCGTATTTTCTTCACTTGCCGGTGCCGCACACTTTTTCTCGCTTCTGCCGAGATTTTAGTGTTGCTGGCTCCAAAGACGTGGACAATTGGTATCGTGGAGATAGTTCCCGTCTTGAAGGTTGCCCCCTGGGGTGGCTAGTGCGTCTCGCTTCGCATTCTCGCTCCCCGGGGATTTGCTTGATGTTGAATGTGACAAACTTGACTTTGAGCTCCTTTGCTACATCTAGATATGCCATCATCCTGGGGTCCCTGGCTTCATAGCAGTCATTAACATGGTTAACTATAAGCTTAGAATCACTGCAAACCCGAAGGTGTCCGATTTTCGATCCGAGCCGCCTTCGGACCCGGATTAGTGCCTCATATTCGATTCGTTGTTTGTGGCTTTGAATTCACATCGTGCGGCCCGGACTATGAGGTCTCCCCTGGGTGATTTGAGGACCACCCTACTCCCCGCTCCTTTGGCGTTTGAGGCTCCGTCCACGTGTAACTCCCATACTTGTTCTCCTTTGTCTTCTTCCGTTCGTGGATGTCTTGTTCGGCCCGGGTCCGGAGTCTTTGGCGAAGTCGACACAAAGTCCGCCGAGCCCGAGACTTTATGGCGGTTCGGGTTCAAACTTCAAATCATACCCGCTCAAATGCACGGACCATTTAGCCATTCGTCCCGAAATTCTGGTTTTCTCATGATAGTTTTAAGAGGATAATTAGTTATCACAGAAATAGTATGAGATTCGAAGTAGGGACGCAGTTTATAGGATGCAGTAACTAGTGCAAGGACAAGTTTTTCTAGTGATGTGTACCTGGTCTCTGCCGGAAGCAGAGACTTACTGATGTAGTATACCGGATGCTGTGATCCCTCCCGCTCTCGTACTAGCACCGCACGATCGCCGCTTCGTGATCGACGATACGGAAAAGTGGTTCTCCTGGCTCTGGTTTCGACAGAGAGGTGGGGTGCTTGGAGATAGCGCTTCACTCCTGAAATGCTTTCTCGTGGTCGTCCGTCCATTCAAATCTTTGGCTTTTTCTGAGTATATCATAGAATAGCCTCGTATCTGTCCGAGGATCCGGATATGAATCATTTAAGGCTCCCACTCTTCCGGTCAAAGCGCCGGACGTCTTTTGGTTTCTGCGGTGATTCCAGCTGCAGAATTGCTCTTATTTGCTCGGTGCTGGCCTCTATTCCCCTCTGGGTCACCATGTACCCTAGGAACTTTCCACTAGATACTCCGAAGGTGCACTTCGTAAGATTCAGCTTCATTTGGTATTTCCTGAGGGTATTGAAAGTTTCTGCCAGGTGCTGGTAGTGCTGTGAAGCCTGCTTCGATTTGACGACCATATAGTCTATATATACTTCCATAGTTTGGCCTATTTGTTCTTTAAACATCATGTTCACCACCTCGATAGGTAGATCCCGCATTTTTCACCAAAAGGCATGACGTTATAACAATAGATACCTCTCTCTGATCCGAACGCCGTCTTTTCCTGGTCACACGGGGTGCATCTTTATCTCGGTTATATCCGCTCCAGGCATCCAGGAATGTCGATCTCGTGGCCCGCAGTAGCATCCACCATGGCGTCTATGTGTGGTAGAGGGAATGGATCCTTTGGGCAAGCTTTGTTTAAATCCGTGAAATCGACGCAGACCCTCCACTTGCCATTCTTCTTTGGGACCACTACCACATTAGACAACCACTGGGTATTTTACTTCACGAATCTTTCCCCGCAAAGCAAGTAGGTTATCTACTTCTTGATTTATAACCTGGTTTCTTTCTAAGCAAATTTTCTTCTTTTTCGCCGCACAGTTTATAGCTTGGATCCACACTTAGCTTGTGAGTTATCACACTTGGGTCTATCCCTATCATATCATCATGTGACCAAGCAAAGCAATCTATGTTAGTTCTCAACAACCGAACGAGTTCTTCACGAATCTTACCTCTACACTCGATCCAATGAGAACAGATTCGTTACGGATGCAATAGTCCAGGATGACTTCGCCTAGTTCTCGTCATCGCCGAGGTTCAATGTACTCGTCCCGGATGCGCTGGCTCAGAATTGCTATGCGGGGCGAACCCGTTGTCGGCTTCAGAGCCACCTTGTAGCAATCCTTAGCTTCCGCCTGGTCCCCACGTATTTCTTGCACCCCCAAGGTGTTGGAAACTTCAGGCATTGGTGGTACGTTGAGGGAATTGCTTTCATCTCGTGGATCCAGGGCCTGCCAAGGATTACATTGTAAGTAGAGGGCCCATCAATAACCAGATATCTTACCTGTTTGTTTACACCTCCGGCGTAGGTTGGGATGATGATTTCTCCTAGGGAGTTCTTTGTTTCACAACCGAAACCAACCAAGGGAATCGCCTTCTTTGTTAGATCTTTCTCGGTGAATCCCATTCCTTTGAGTGTTTCCATCATGATCAAGTTGACGGAGCTTCCGGTATCCACCAGGATCTTTTTCACCTTGCAATTTCCTATAGGAAGCGTGATGATTAGAGCATCGTGGTGCGCGGTCGGGAGTAGATCCCGCGTCTTTCGTCGAAGGTGACTGATGGCGATTCTCGTGGTTAATCCTGCAGGAGCCTTCCGGTCTGTCTCCCTTAGTCCTGGTTGCATGCCTCTTAGCCGCTGAGTATGTCACCCACACACACTCCGATCCACCTGTAATGACATTCATAGTTCTAGAGCAATGAGGAGGAGGAGAGGGCGGAACCTGATCCGCTGAATTTACTCTGGTTGTGTTTCTGGGTAGGAGATGATCCAGGTTTCCTTGGTCATAGTGAAATTTGACTTCCTTCCTGAGGGAGTGGCATTCATCGGTATTGTGAGTGTTGTTCGCCGTGGAACTCACACTTTTTGCCCGTGTCTCTCGCTGCCGGGTTTCCTTCGGAAGTTTTGGCCATCCGACTCGCGTCCCGCATCCTTCAAGGCTTTGAATAGTCCTGCAAGATTGGTAGTGAAACCATACTCACTTACTTTCGAGGCGGATCCGCTTCGGACTTTCCTTCCGAATTTCCGAAACTTTATTCACGCTCGTCGTAGGGTTTGGATCTTTCGCTCTTCTTCTCTACTGGAGCCTTTACGATACTCGGTCTGAATCATAAGCGCTTCTTACAAAAAGTGCGAGTCTTCTTCCAAATTTCTCATGACAAAGAATCGCCTTCGATTGCACCTCCTCAAAGGTAGCGCATGGATGCATGGTTAGTTCCTTGTATAGCCGTGAATCCTGGTGCGCCCTCGGAAAGGCTTGTATAGCGGTTGCTATATCACACCTCGGAATTGACACCTTCTCTTTGTTGAACCGGTTCAAGTAGTCACGGGTAGATTCCTCAAACCCTTGCACTAGCCGGTAGAGGTCGCTAGTCCGCTTCTCGGCTTTCTCGTGTAATCATTGAAAGGCATTGACTAGGTCGGCGAAGCCGGATATGCTCTTGTTTGGTAAGCCGACGAACCACCGCAGGGTCGCTCCGATAGTGTTGATCCGAAACCTTTGCACATGCAAGCTTCCTTTAGAGATCCGATTCTGCGGTTATCACCATCATTTTCTGCTTGTAGTGGTTGATATGGTCAAGTGGATCTGTGGTCCCGTCATAAAGTGTCATAGCAAGGCGGCACACATCCTTTAGGAACACCGATTAGAGCTATATCATCCACGAAAGGTGAGTCTGCGTAGCTATCTTTGATCGCTTTCTCCGGCGGACGGGCTACGCCCGGTATCCTATACATTAGCTCCCTCGGCTCCCGGTATTGTTGCTGCTCCAATAATTACCTCTTCCCGCAAGAGGGGTTAGAAACAAAGGGGGAAGGAACCAAAGGTGTACCTCCAGCCGGTGCTCCGAAAAGGGCCCGATCTTTGGGTGATTTGGTTACCGGTGTTGTGCGATTATGGATCCAGCCGCCATCCTGGTGTCTGTCTGTAATCCTCCGATCCAGGCTCCAATGGTGAATCGTTGCGGGATGGAATTGTTGTATTGGAGACAGTCCAGATCGCCATCCCGGTGTCTCGTGTGCGGGGTACCGGAAAGGGTGGAAGGTCGATCCGTAAGGGGTGCTAAATAAAGCGTTACTGTTGTCTGCTGCAGACCCAGGTGGATTATCAAATGACGACATCCCAATCCTCTTGCTCGATTGGTTCGCTGGTGCTACCCCAAGATCCACTGTAACTAGTTCTCGACGGGATTGGTCGACCAGTCCTCCACCGCCGGTTACGCTCGGAGCCTCAGTGCGATCTTTGGTTTGGTTTGACCGGATCGTCCACGATTTGAGCCATCATATTCTCGTTGTCTTTCCTCGGATCCTCAATGCCCGCCGACGCGAGAATGTCCATCCCCCGAATCATCACCCGCATCGGATCGAGTCTTTGGGGATCCTCGCCGAGAACTTATGTGCCTCGAGCTTTCTGGCCTAAGCTTCTGAGATGCTCTTCGCTTCGCCTCCTCTCTTGGGCTTTCCTGTTGGATTTGGGATCGATTGGATGCACCTGTTGCCTTGGGAATCGCGGTGGTTTCGAGGCCGGGCATGGCTCGGTCGACATGCCGGCGAGGATCATTTGGGCCGGATGTCGGGGATGCACCGATCGTCTGCCGCAGATGCGAAGTAATTCTGGCCGCAGGAAGATAGAAATGACATACTCGTCTTTGGAAGGATTAAGTCGGTTCCGGACATTGTAATGGCCGGTTCGGTTTTTGCGAGGCTTGGCTATAGAAAATGATCACTATGCCCCACGGTGGGCGCCAAACCTGCTTTTGGTAAAAATTTACCGAGTTACTAATTTAATTGGTGAGTGATAGTGATCGATCTACGACCGATTAATATTGGATTATGACGTATTTAAGGAGTAAATATGCAATGAAATAAAGAGGAAAAAGATAAACAAAAAGGATAACACAAGAGATTCTTGGTGACGCGAAAACCTAGGTGTGGGAACAACCGCGGGGGGAGTCGAAATCCCGCCAACTTTGCACTATCTCGATGTAAAAAACGCCCAAGTAAGGAAATACAAATGTTATGTTGCTAGATAATCAACGCCAATTGCTAATGGATTTTTAGAGTTCGGTCTTGCTCGATGAAATGGAGAATGCCCTTTTATATGTCGCTTCCCCTCTCCTTTTATAGTTACTGAACAAGGAATAGAGAGTCCAAAAACTTCTTTCCTCCTTTTGCTCCTGGACTTTGGGTCAACCCCTTTAGAATAGGAGTTTGTTTTTTACTTGGCCCAACAATCTTTCTTTGTACGTGTGTTTTATACTTTCTCAACTTGTGTTTGTTCTTCTTTCAATCTAACGGTCCACAACTCGCCACCTCAGCGATCCTTTTTTCTTTTCTTCTACCAACCGCCTCATGCCACGTCGTCACCCTACTACCACTCTTTTTGCCAATAGAATAATGCCACGTCACGGATGATAAAATCAATTTTTATCCCTAACAAATCTGTACCTGTTCAACGCTTGCCTCGAGATCTTTTTTCTGCCAATACTATCCCAGAGGAATATTTTCCTGGGCTGGTGAGCCCCATTACCAACCAGGAGATAATTAGTACCCTCAAGTCAACTGATAGAAACAAGAGCCCAGGTATTGATGGCTATCCTTCTGGCTTTTTCCTGGATATTTGGGATGTTATTGGTGGAGATTTCATAGCTGCTATTCATGATTGTTTTCCAAACCAGCATGATGCCTAGAGCTGATAATGCTACCCTTCTTGTGCTCATTCCTAAGAAAGATACCCCCTCTTTTATGGCTGGCTTAGACCCCATTGCTTGTTATACAACATTTTATAAGGTGGTTAGTAAGTTTCTGGTCAATAAGCTCAAACCTGTCATGGACTCTATTATAGGACCAGAATAGGCTGCTTTTGTGCATAATAGAGACTTGTTTGATAATTCTATTATGATTGCTCATGAGCTTGCATCTAGATATGGTAGGGCTTACCTTACTCCTAGATGTATCATCAAAGTGGACATAAAAAAGGCGTTTGATTTTGTTCATTAGGGTTTCCTTAGAGTTTGCCTGACTCAGTTAAACTTCCCTTAAAAATTTATTGATTGGATTTTAGCTTGCGTTACCACTCCCTATTTCTCCCTTCTTGTTAATGGATTAGTGGAAGATTTTTTCCTGGCAAGAGAGGGCTATTACAAGGTGATCCGTTGTCCCCTTATCGTTTTGTGATTTGTATGGAAATTCTTTCTCAGATGCTTAGAAACCTCTTAAGTATCCTAACTTCTCTTATCACCCTAAATGTGTGAAACTAATCCTTACACATTTAGTCTTTGCGGATGATTTGCTTGTGTTCACTAGAGGAGATCTTCCTTCTGTGGCTGCTGTTGTAACTTGTCTTGATCCTTTTGCCGTTGTCTCTGGTCTGCATGCTAACCCCTTAAAATCTTGTTTATATTTTGGTGGTTTCCATTCTAATGTCAGAGATATCATCCTGCATACTACTGGGTTCACTGAAGGTGACTTCCTTTTCAGGTATCTTGGTCTTCCTTTATTTTTATCTAGGCTGACCCAAGCTATGTTTACGCCTATTTTGGTTAAAGTTAAAGCTAAGGTGACTCACTAGACTAATCATTCCTTAACTTATGCTGGGAAAGCCAAATTGGTGGACTTAGTTATCTTTGGGATGCATAACTTTTGGGGGGCTAATGTATTATTGCCTAAGGGGGTTATTAAGAAGCTTAGTCGAATCTAAATTTTTTTTCTATGGGGGATTGATGAGGGAACAAAAGATTGGTTTTTATGAGCTGAAAAAATCTTTGTAAACCTAAGCAGGAGAGTGGCATCAGTATCAAAGATATTGAGCACTAGAATCAATCTCAAATGGCTAAATGGATCTAGAAATTGATGAATAGACCTGATAGTTTGTGCGTTCAGTGGGTCTCTCACTATGTCTTCGTTGATAATGATTTATGGCATGATAATCTTCACACTAACCATTCATGGTATTGGGGTAATGTGCTCAAGGTCAGGGCGCGAGACTTATTGATTTCTCACACAGAATCTCCTTCTTTGGCTGCAAAATGCATTATGGACTCCACTAAACAGGGAAAATTTCATGGGACTGATTTCTATTCAGAGTTGGACTAGGATCATTCACGATCCTGTTTGTGTTCCTAAGCATTCATTCGTTGCCATATTGGTTGTTCAGAACAAGGTTCCTATTATTGAGAATCTGATTAGCATAGGGCTTTTCCTTGTGAATAGATGTGCGTTATGTGAAAGGGATAATGAAAGTCTGGAGCATCTGTTCTTTCAATGTTCGTTCTCTACTGCTTTTTGGAATTATGTGGCTATTTGGGCCAGGATACCTATTATTTTACCCTTGCGGCTTCATTTCCTCCTTGACTGGATTACCACACACCATACCAAAGCTGCTTGAGATTATCTAAAGCAGAAGTGTGTTCTTGTGGCTGCCATTTATCAAATTTGGTGCTAATAGGATCATCTTTGATGCTTGTGTTAGATTGGTGTATTGTATGAAAGCTTAGAATAGGGCTTATCTGGTTATTTTCTTGGTTTGTCTTTTGAGGGGGTCAACTTGGCCTCCCTTGTAGGAAAGTTTTTCGTAGGGTCTTGTAATTCATTCTTATGATTTATATCTATAGATCCTTGCTTTTCTGGAAAAAATAATAATAATAATTGTTGGGCCTGAAATTTCGCACTACTGACAGGATAAAATCCTACCCTGGCCTGACGGTCAGGTTAGGTCCGCCAGGGTAGTTCAAGTTTTGCACCAGTCGCTGAGCCTAGACTCCCGCATCATCTTCAGGATCAAGTTTAACCCTGGCCTGACAATCAGGACAGGGTGGTCATGGTAGCTCGAGCCTGGCACCAGGCAGGAGAGGACAACGGTCAATTTTAAGGTCAGCATTTAACCAAGTCATGGATAACTATATAAGATTATTACCACTTAAATATGGTAATTAAGGGAAAGATTTGGTCTTAATTATGGAGCATTAATAGGCATTAATGCGCATTTAAGGAGCAATGAAGTCTGCATTTAAGGAGAAAGATATAGAATCAATGAGGCAATTAAGAGAGAATATTTGCTCTTGATGGTGAAGATTATTCTACCACTAGAAAGAAGCTATATAAGGAGGATCAAGCATCATTTGAAGGGACATGACCATTCCATACTCTACATTCGATGGAGAACATACATAACACATTCTACAGTATCTCACACAAACATACATACTACATGCTACACAATACTTGGGGAATATGACAAGCATTATCATTATCATACTTATATTCTCCCAATTATATAGTGAAATCCTCTCCTGGCTTGGTGCCCGTGGTTTTTTCCCATTAAAGGGTTTACCACCTATAAATCTTTGTGTCATGTTCTCTTTTATTATTTATTACATTTACGTTCATTTCTACTTACGTTGTCAACCCTGCAAAGGTACAATCACGATAACATCAAAATAGGATAATACTAGTTAACCCCCATACTATTCTACCCTGGTCGTATTTCCAGCCCTGCGCAAAATAGGGTCAAAACAATTGGCGCCGTCTGTGGGGAACCTAGTTTATTAATCCTCCAAGAATGTTCACAAGATTTTCTCTTCCCATAAGTTTGAGAGCCTTGGGAAAAATTGATACAAGAGTTTCCATAACTCCCATTTCAAATGAAGAAATGCTAGATCCAAAGGAAAAATTACCAAATCAAGTCAAAATTCCTTCCAACGATCATAAGTATAACAACTTTCAGCGTTGACTAAGAGAATGCGGGTTTCAAGGACATATTTGTTAAGAAAGAAATTCAAAGATAAGTTTTTCCTAGATCTAATACAAGTTTTTCAAAATATAAACAATATATCTTAAACTTTCGGTACTTTAGCTTTTATTCTACGGTGAATTTTATTAATTCTAATAATTTGATGTTTTTAGGAAATGAAACCTTGAACTTTGAAAATTCAAGCGGCAGGCAATCCAAGATCGATCGTGACGAGGCTTCAAAGTCGGTCGATGACGATGTCGGGCGCCTCAACGTCATTACAAGCCTGACCAATCGGTTCAACCCTGAACGTCTATACCAAGCCTGATATTAGACACAAACAAATTTATATTACTCAATGTGGTACACCATATTAGTGGAACAAGATCGAGGAAGGAAAAAAGTGAACAACGTCAATGAAGAAAGAGCTGTCAAAAATGAAGTTTCTCGCTTAATTAAACACGTCTGCCTTTAAGATCCAATCAGGACAGACCGATCCTTTCAGGACAGAGAATGTTCACCGACAGTATGAAACGCAATAACGCAAAAATAAATCATAAAAGGTATTTAAGTATTATTCCTGCACAGGTAAGTCGTATCCTTTGCATAACTTTTAAATAAATATGTCATCATAGTACATATTCCAAGGTAGGTTTGAATCAAATATTTTTAATAGTGACCATATTACATATGATAGTTCTTGGGTAGTCCTGATATACCAGGGTTAGTCAAGCCTAACCAGACCTGACTGATCATGGAAAAATAAATCGACCAAGCCTGACCTGATTGACTTTTTGAAGGATGAATGAACCTGTCACGACTATCCTATACTGATATGCTTAGATTTATTATCATACTACTGTTATGAATCCTTACATGATTACTCATTAACTTTTCCCTATTATATATCAAGCATGTCTAGCATGAGATTAGAACCTTTGACCAATAGAATTTTTAATATTAACATGTTACACAACATGGACGTTTTGAGACATAATCTACCCTGGCCTGCTAGTCAACATGGTTGTCATTTATAATTCATGTGTATAATTTATAAGCTACTTGTGATATCCTTGTAAGATATTTCAGTTTTGTCAAGTGCAACTTTATGTGATATATGGTAAGTTTATGAGTTACATGGTGACCAAAAGAGACGTAGCAGTCAGGCTTGAACGGATTAAAGCAAATACTAGAGCTCTCATCAATAAAGTTAGTCAGGGACATCCGAAAGCTGACAGGAATGGTTTCTACCAAGAACAGACCATCTTTCTTCTCCTAAGTTACTGGCCAAGCCAGACAAAAGAAAACCTGTAACACCCCAACTATTCGGCCAACATAATTTGAGCGTTACCGTCTCGGTTTCCCGAGGTAGTGAAATCGGAGATACAATCCAAGAACAATTAACATAAATAAAGCGTTAGTGGATTACATAAACATGAATGAATAAATGAAATGAATAGTACAACTCATAACTATTAAGCTATTCTAGTCGACTATGCTTGACTCAAATGTCATCACGGCTCGTCCCGTCTACCGCAAGCAATCAAAGATAACCTGTAAGCAACTGCTCCCCATATGATCAGAAATATCATATGGATCGACACAGGCCACCCCGGAAATAGGTGACATTTACACGGACACAACAAACGTCAGTTTCAATGGTAAATGCAACACATGACATAATAAGGAAATATGCAACGTGATGATTATATGAATGAGACACAGACCAATCAACATCACACTGGTACCAGGAGACTCCCAAGCATACCCCAACCTCTACTCCGGTACCGGGACACGCCCAAGCATACTGATCATCACAATAGGTACCAGGACAGGCCCAGACGTACCGGGTCCGAAAGCCAACCGGATCCCCTGCCAGACGCCGTGTCTCAACCACACGCGTCCCTCCGTACTCAAGCCATTAATGTGCACATTCCCCTTGGAGTGGGAAGCTCCAAGGGGTGACCCGAGCGTAAGACGGTTTCCCAACCGTCTTACTGTTAGGAATTCATTAATCTCATTATTTACATATTCATATATGTGACATTTTAATTTAGTCATAAAATTAAAACTAGATCTTATGCATGCAAACTAAAATAGACAAGAGAAGAAACCATCTTTCTTACTTTGGGTGTTTCGGATTTTGGGCACAAATGAGTTCTCCTTCTCACTTGTTCTTGAGCTTTCCTTATATGGATGAACAAAAGATCCAAAGAAGAATCCCTCCCAAACGTTTATACCCAAGGTAACCTCTTAAAAGACTAATATTATTAGAACTAGAACAATATTAATCTTACTAAAATTGATCCAAAATATTTGTTTGTTCTCTTGTTTATTCGGCCAAGAGAAGGGAAGGATTTTGAGATTTTTATTTCTCTATATTTCATAAGATGTAGAGAGAATAAGTGATAATTTCTTACACTAGAAATTATCATATGAAGTAGTGAATAATAGAGAAAAACTCTATGTTTTTTTTCTCTTTAGAAAAACCGGTGGGGAGGAGGTGTAGTGAGCCAATGCATGGTGCACATTTTCTTCCCAAGAAAGTAGGCTTGCATGGCTACAATTAGGTAGCTAATTATTTTGTTCTCCACTTAAAATAATTAACACAACTTTAAACCCAATACTCCCTTCATTTTTTCGGCACTTATAAAATGGGAGGTCCATTTTACATTTGTCTTTTGTCAATTGTCACATGTTACAAGTCATGTGTAATTGTAATGTATTTTTATCATATTAAAAATCAACGCATTAATAAAATATGTCATGTACAAAATCGACTTAGTAATTCATAATTACTTGTACCAAAACGGTTTATCAATTATAAATCACAACGTCTTGTATTTATAATAAATTATTCATTCAGTTTCAATTGTTTCATAAACAATAATTTTATCTAAGTAATAAAACAATTTGATTACTTAGACCGTATCTTATTTAATCGAATTACAATAAGACATGTCAATTATACTCACAAAATCGTCCGTCAATTTTAAGCAATTTAATTAACCTGTATCGACATACGATTAATTAAATAATCAATTAAGAGTGTCACCGTTTAGGTATGACCTAAGGGGATCAACTGATCACCACCGTCGCACGACAGTAATGTCAAACTCTATTCAGCCAATCATTACCGATATGTGTGGACCAGTTGACTTGTAAAATATTACATCCCACATATATTCTTAAAAATGAGATTTAAACATGTGATCATCATGATCAACAGTTGTGATCGCATTATTGTCGGAGGACACATATTCAATCAATCTCCCACTTGTCCTCGATAAGTGTGCGTCACTAATTCTCTTGTCCTATTACTATCTCCCACTCAATGCAAGGTGTATTTCAGGTCATACTTGCAAGTGATCATATCGAGAGTGGTTTCCTCGATCTGGAGAATAACTGATTGACCGGAATTATCTACCATTGATACCTTCCGAGCGTGGCCACGCATTTCCAGTTCATTTCTCCTCGAGTGGCCCAGAGATATCATTATAACCTTGACAAGGGGTGGACAATTCCTATCGCACTTATTCTCTTCGACTAGCCACAGCCATCATAACCCAAAATATGCCCATTTAACCCCATTTACAAAGGTCGTTGTAACATAAATCAAAGCTAATCTGTAACTGTACTACCTTAGGCGAATAGTCTTTAGTCAAAAGAATTGACTCATTAGAATACTATATTAGCTCTCGCCACGACCAGGCTATATAAAGTTGCCAGAACTCTATAAACGGTCATTTGCCCGACAAAGTGTTCCTAACAGTCTGCCTATGTGATCGACTAGTCATTCTCATATGACTCTATGACACTTGAACTTGCCATCAATCGCATCACACTCTAGTCACTTCGAGACGTTACCTCATACAAGTGACTGTGGGCGTTTACTATATCAATTTAGTTCACTTTAATGGGGTTCAATCTTGTCTCCACAACCCATTTGAATATGACAAAGTAATGGAAAAATAAAAGACAAATGTGATTATGCATATGATCAAATAAAACAACTCTTTTATTTCATATCAAAATCTAACATAAAACTGGCATGCGTTTGAGTCCCATGGACGCAATATGTCCATCATGCTTAGCTTGCGATAAAGGCTTGGTGAGCGGATCAGCTATGTTATCATCCGTCCCAACCTTACATATCACAATTTCCTTTCTTTCAATGAAATCTCTAATTACATGATATTTTCTAAGTACACGTCTAGATCTATTACTAGACTTTGGCTCTTTAGCTTGGAAGATCGTCCCACTATTATCACAATAGAGAGTGATGGGATCATTAGCGGTAGGTACTATTCTTAGACCTTCCGTGAATTGCCTGATCCATACAACTTCCTTGGCAACTTCTGATGCTGCAATGTACTCAGCCTCCGTTGTTGAATCCGCAGTCACAGCTTCCTTGAAGCTTCTCCAGCTAACAACACCACCATTGAGCATGAAAACGAAACCAGCTTATGATTTCATGTCATCTTTATCCGTTTGTAAACTTGAGTCCGTGTAACCATTAACACGGAGCTCGGTGTCTCCTCCAAACAATAAGATAGAATCCTTAGTTATTCTCAAGTACTTAAGGATGTTCTTGACGGCTATCCAGTGACTCTCACCTGGATTTCCTTGATATCTACTCGTCATGCTCAAGGCATACGAGACATCAGGACGTGTGCATATCATGGCGTACATGATTGATCCAACATCGGAAGCATAAGGGATCAACTTCATGCGTTCAACATCATGGGGTTCGGAGGGCGATTGAGACTTGCTCAATATCGTCCCAGTTACCATAGGTACCAATCCCCTTTTTGATTTGTCCATGCTGAAACGTCGAAGAATCTTATCAACATAAGATTCTTGACTTAGTGCCAATATCCTCTTAGATCTATCTCTATGGATCCGTATACCTAATATGCGTTGTGCCTCTCCTAAATCCTTCATTTAGAAATGGTTACCTAACCACTTCTTAACAGAAGACAACATTGGAATGTCATTTCCAATGAGTAGTATGTCATCGACATACAAGATTAGGAACACAACATTGCTCCCACTGAATTTCATGTATAAATATGGTTCCTCAACACTTCGAGTGAAACCATTCTCTTTTATCACATGATCGAATCGATGATTCCAACTTCTAGATGCTTGCTTAAGACCATAAATGGATCTCTTAAGTTTGCACACTTTGTTAGGATTTTTAGGATCGACAAAACCTTCAAGTTGTATCATGTACACCTCCTCTTCTAAATGCCCATTTAGAAAAGCCATTTTGATATCCATTTGCCATATTTCATAATCATGAAATGCGGCAACCGCTAACAAAATCCGTATGGATATTAGCATGGCTATGGGGGCGAAGGTTTCATCATAATAAAGACCTTGGACTTGGGTAAATCCTTTTGCCACTAGCCTAGCTTTGTAGACATCATCATGTCCTTCTATGCCATTCTTGACCTTGAAAATCCATTTGCATTAAAGAGGTCTTGCTCCTTTAGGCAAATCCACCAAGTTCCAAACTTGGTTTTCATGCATAGAATCCATCTCGGACTTCATGGCTTCAAGCCATAAGGAGGAATTTGGACTAGAGATTGCGGCCTTGTAGGTGGCGGGCTCGTCACTTTCTAAAAGCAACACATCGAGTGTTCCATCTTCTTCGATAATTCCCACATATCGATCGGGATGGCGAATAACTCGGTCCGTTATTCTAAGTAGAGGAGGAACACCCACGTTAGATAACAAAGGAACATCTTCTTGCGCCTCTACTTCGGTTTGTGGCTCTTGAACTTCATCAAGTTCAAAATTTCTCCCACTCTGTCTCTTAGAAATAAATTCTCTTTCTAAGAAGACAGCCTCACAAGACACAAACACTTTATTCTCTTGAGGTTATAGAAGTAATAACCTCGGGTGTTAGAATAGCCTACAAAGGTGCATTTTTCAGATTGTGGGGCTGGCTTATTGTCATTTTTGGTTTTGACATAAGCATTACATCCCCAAATTTTCATGTAGGATAAATTAGGAACTCTTCCTTTCCATTTCTCAAATGGAGTTTTCTCGGTGGCTTTGGTGGGACAATTGTTCAAAGATCTTATTACGGTTTGAATCGCAAATCCCCAAAACGAGTTCGGTAACTCGGTTTGACTCATCATGGATCGAATCATATCAAGTAGGGTTCGATTTTTCCTTTCGGGAACACCATTGAGTTGTGGTGTTCTAGTTGGATAAAGTTGTGATATAATACCACAACCTTTCAAGTGTGAATTGAATTCAAGGCTAAGATATTCTCCACCACGATCGGATAGTAGTGCTTTTATCTTTTTGTTCAATTGGTTCTCTACTTCAT
The DNA here is from genome assembly GCF_048544455.1 of Silene latifolia. NCBI lineage: Eukaryota > Viridiplantae > Streptophyta > Magnoliopsida > Caryophyllales > Caryophyllaceae > Silene > Silene latifolia. The sequence continues at coordinate 243,488,379 of NC_133538.1, read as the reverse complement.
TTTGAAATTCCTTGAATTTCTCAAAATATTCACTCTTATTCTTCATTAAATAGATATACCCATATCTACTCAAGTCATCGGTGAAATTTATGAAGTAGTCATAATTTCCTTGAGCAGTGATACTCATTGGTCCACACACATCGGTATGTATGAGTCCCAATAGTTCACTTGCTCGAGTTCCTTTACCGCTAAAAGGATTACGAGTCATTTTGCCAAGAAGGCAATATTCGCATGTTCCATATGATTGATAATCAAATGGTGTAATCACATTAGTCGAAATTAATCTTTTGATGCGATTCTCGTTTATGTGACCTAATCGACAATGCCAAATGAACGATTCATTTGGATCACTTGATTTGAGTTTCTTTGATTGAATGTTGTAGATGTCATTAGTCGGATTCGAGGTTTCTAAAATGTAAATGCCATTAATGGAAGGAGCTTGGCCTATAACCAAGTCGTTCCTTGAAATAATACAACGATTGTTTTTAATGACAAAACAAAAACCGTCCATGTCCAACATAGCGATTGAAATAATGTTTTTAGAAAGTGTAGGCACATAAAAACAATTATGTAAATACAACTCAAATCCATTAGGCAAAGCTAATACATACGTTCCCTTGGATTCGGCCGCTACTCGAGCTCCATTTCCAAGGCGTAGATCCACATCTCCTTTGCTAAGCCTCTTCACGTCTCTTAACCCCTGTAAATGATTACAAAGGTGAGAACCACAATCGGTATCCAGTACCCATGTCATAGTGGAAGTATAATTTACATCAATAACATAAATTTCCTTAGGAATTTTACCTTTTGGAACGATGATTCCTTCCCTTATATTTCGCAAATATACGGGACAATTCCTAAGCTAATGTCCCATGCCATAGCAATAATGGCACTCATCTTCAACTTGCTTGAATTTTTTCCCTTTCTTTCCCTTGTTCTTGAACCTTTTGCCCTTAGAAGCAAGAACTTGATTGCTTGAGCTCCCACTAGTTTTGCCATCTTTCTCTTCCAAAGACAAAGATCCTATAGATTTTATGAGGCGGTCTTCCTGAGACCGGCTCACAAGAGATCTTGTAGTAGTAGGAGGTTTAGAAGAAGTGATGAAGTTTATGTTTCCATCTGAACCTATCCCAAAAGAAAGTTCTCTAGTAGTGTCGAAATCATTGTTGAAGCAAACGTCATCAAAAACATTGTGGCAAGACTCAATTGTTATTGGTGTAGTAACGTTTGATGGATTCATTGTAATGAACTACAAGTATGGAGGAAAAGGAAACATTAACATTTGTCATTTTTAATCATACTTGTAAATAATTTTAACAAGATATGAACATTTATATAGTGACCTCTACCCAGCTATTATAAATGATTCCAAGACCCAAATTCATATTAACTTAGGCATCGATAAAGCCGAATACAACCCTTATCAATATAACTCGGTGGATTAACTCTTTAATCGATTCTACTTTTAGAACTCTTGGTCGATAAATTTACATTAATATTTATCTTTAGCCCGAAACACATCCGGCAACCGTCGAAAATACTTTCGTTGAGTTCAACCCAAATTCGAATAAATGTGTCCATGATCCAAATTTACATCAACAAGGGCATCGGTAAAGCCGAATACAACCCTCATCTTTATAAATTCGGTGGGTAGACATTTATCACCCACTTCCCCTACGTAGCAAGGTTTGTATCCCGGTAAAGCCGAGTGCACTCCCTCACGAAATAGGTTTTCATGGTTTCTAATTTTTGGTAAGGCTAAGTCTCAATTGTTTATTTTAGCGAGAGGTCATGTCAATTTATTATCTATCACGTTTTAAGTGAACTAAAGCGGTGAACTACGATAATTGTAATTGACACGGTCGATTTACTCGATTAAATGATAATGCATGTTTTAGTTTTGGCGATTTAGCGATGCATGCAACATATAAATAAAATTTTATGAACTTGCCTTATTGCGAAATAAAATTTTGCAATTTTCAAATCAATTGGTCGGCAGGCCCTGACAAGCATTTAAGTTCTTAAAATCCTAGTATGGCCTTCCTAAAATAGTAAATCTAATAAACTATTACAAATTTGGAAACCAACTCCTTTGGTCCCTTGAACTTCGGTCTTGGCACACATTTCAAGGCAACATTTTCTTTAATGGATCGCCTTCTTGAGTGGCACCGTCTTCAAGGAACTCCGGAATAAATTACATAATTTCCTATTATACATTTGTAATTAAAATAAAATAAATCTATTAAATTACAAAACGGTGATACGAGATCACAATAATTACAACCGAATCGATATTCCCATACATTTCGGGTAATATCAATTAAAACTAAGGCCATACTAAGTAAAATTACATAATTCAAAAATTACATAAAATTAAAATATGACAATCATAAATAAAATGCAGCATTATAATATGTATGAACATGCCCAATTTTATGCTAAATTGCCTTTAAGGAGCCAATATCGTATATTAATCAATTTTTACGGATTTACGTGATTTAACCTTTTAAATATCACAATAATTAAATAAATTCATATTTATGTACTAGTTAATTACCCTAACCATCTTAGGACTCAAAATTAGTCTCCACTAACATTTGACAATAATTTAAACTTGATTTCTTAATATTGTTCATAAATGGACCTAAAATACAAAATTATGCCATAAACTTCAAATTAAATCATAAAAATTTCAAATAATTTCAAAATTTGAAATTTAAACTCATGAATATCCTGGAAAAATACCATGACACTCATAATTTTCAAAACTTAGGTTAAAAATTTCGAGAATTTATCGAGAAAAACAATGTTGCGGTTTATCGATTTTAACAATTATGACCATAAAAATATGAGAAAAATTATTTTTATCAAATTTTCACTTTTAGATCTGAAATATATGATAAAATTCAACATGTGACGTTTTTCCTTTAGTCATGAAGTATGTTATAGCATTATTTCTAATTTTAGTCACTATTTATGTAATTTTTCATCAAAAATTCATAAATCATGCATAAAGACTTCATTATAGCCAAATATTTTACACACATCTTGTAACATTTCATGTGACAACATACTAAATTTCCATGACCATATTCAAAATATAACTCATATTAACCTATTTACCCATTTAAATACGATTTTAAATTGAAAAATTCATATTTCGAGCAATACATCTAATTTTATTATGAAAATTTACAGGACATTAGTAGATAATATATGTGAAAACATATCCAAAAACCGATGAAAAAAATCGAAGTTTAGCTATTTTTAGTCCAAAAATGACATTTTTATCATAAATATCACATTATAATGCCATTATTATATAAAATGAACAATAAAATCCATAAACAAACCAAAATGTCCTAAAAATCACTTAGGACAAGAAACTTTTAACATGAAAATTTATTTTATGGTTTTTCTTCATAAAACCAATTTAATTAGTTTTGTATGTTAATCATATAACTCGGAAAAATTATAAACCGATTTGCATGCAAACAACCTAAGGCTCATGATACCGCTTGTTAGGAATTCATTAAACTCATTATTTATATATTTATATATGTGACATTTTAATTTAGTCATAAAATTAAAACTAGATTTTATGCATGCAAACTAAAATAGACAAGAGAAGAAACCGTCTTTCTTACTTTGGGTGTTTCGGATTTTGGGCACAAATGAGTTCTCCTTCTCACTTGTTCTTGAGCTTTCCTTATATGGATGAACAAAGGATCCACAGAAGAAACCCTCCCAAAAGTTTATACCCAAGGTAACCTCTTAAAAGACTAATATTATTAGAACTAGAACAATATTAATCTTACTAAAATTGACCCAAAATATTTGTTTGTTCTCTTGTTTATTCGGCCAAGAGAAGGGAAGGATTTTGGAGATTTTTATTTCTATAATATTTCATAAGATGTAGAGAGAATAAGTGATAATTTCTTACACTAGAAATTATCATATGAAGTAGTGAATAATAGAAAAAAACTCTATGTTTTTTTTCTCTTTAGAAAAACCGGTGGGGAGGAGGTGTGGTGAGCCAATGCATGGTGCACATTTTATTCCCAAGAAAGTAGGCTTGCATGGCTACAATTAGGTAGCTAATTATTTTGTTCTCCACTTAAAATAATTAACACAATTTTAAACCCAATACTCCCTTCATTTTTTCGGCACTTATAAAATGGGAGGTCCATTTTATATTTGTCTTTTGTCAATTGTCACATGTTACAAGTCATGTGTAATTGTAATGTAGTTTTATCATATTAAAAATCAACGCATTAATAAAATACGTCATGTACAAAATCGACTTAGTAATTCATAATTACTTGTACCAAAACGGTTTATCAATTATAAATCACAATGTCTTGTATTTATAATAAATTATTCATTCAGTTTTAATTGTTTCATAAACAATAATTTTATCTAAGTAATAAAACAATAAAATAATTTGATTACTTAGACCGTATCTTAGTTAATCAAATTACAATAAGACATGCCAATTATACTCACAAAATCGTCCGTCAATTTTAAGCAATTTAATTAACCTGTATCGACATACGATTAATTAAATAATCAATTAAGAGTGTCACCCTTTAGGTATGACCTAAGGGGATCAACTGATCACCACCGTCGCACGACAGTAATGTCAAACTCTAGTCAGCCAATCATTACCGATATGTGTGGACCAGTTGACTTGTAAAATATTACATCCCACATGTATTCTTAAAAATGAGATTTAAACATGTGATCATCATGATCAACAATTGTGATCGCATTATTGTCGGAGGACACATATTCCAACACTTACGTCTCCTCAACTATCAAGTACTACCATTAAGATCTCCAACACAACACAAACACAACCATACATGATAACTGGAAGAACGACACTTAACATATGACCAAATTCATGAATTCCATCCTACATGACATACTAACCGATTCATGAATGCATATGACAAGGAAAGACACATAAACATGCTTATACAACATTGAAACCGAGTAGGATAACCTACCTTTAAGCATAATCCTCAAGCTAATCGAAATCACCAAGTATCCATCTCATAAAACCGTCTCATCCTACACAAATCATGTAATAACTATCATAATCCACTCTATACTAGATTACATAAAATTCCTCATTATAAGTCACTAATTACTCACTTAACATAACTAATTGCTAATTAGTCTCTCTTGATAAACCCTAACTCGAATTTACTAATAAGATAAAGAGAAAAGGGTGATATTTCTACTTACAAAGGTAGATCGGGGCATAGAAGGCCTGTTCCACCATTAGTATAAGCTTGAAGGTTGAGGGAAAGGCATTTGGAAGATTTTTAGAGAGAGGGGAGGGATTTAGGAGAGATAAGGAGAAAGTTGAGAATGATGTTAGGGTTAGGGAGAAAGGGGATTAAATCCTGTGTTCTAAAAATAGCGGCACTCGACCGAGTGCCGAGTCCACTCGGTCGAGTGTATCTTTCACTCGACCGAGTAAACCCACTTGATCCACTGCAACACCATACGATCTAGGCTCAGGTTAAGTGTAAGGCCATCTTTTCTTTCCTCTCACGCGGTCCAAGGTCTATGTACGAATTCCACAAATGCCGGGTATTACATTCTTCCCCCCTTAAAAAGAACTTCATCGCCGAAGTTCACCACTCACTCCCTTTTTTAATTATTTCTCGGTCTTCTCTCAAGCCTCATTCTCGGTCTTCGTGTATTCTCTTGCCATCATTACTCTTATTGTTATGCACGTGTGTCCTGTCTCTCCTAAGTTTCTTGTTTGCTCTCATTCCTACGTATTGTGCTCTTTCATTCTAAATTTCTCCGAGTTCTTACATTCACTCCCCCTAAAAGGTAACTTCGTCCCAAAGTTCGCTATAAGCCTCGCATGCCGCTCGTCCGGTAATCTACCATTATTACCAGAAGTTGTGCATGATTACCATGTGTGTGTGTGTGTGTGTGTGTGTGTGTGTGTGTGTGTGTGTGTGTGTGTGTGTGTATATATATATAAGTACTTTTTATGACTAGGTTCAACCATATTTAAAATTCGTATGTCGTCCACATAGTGTATCAGAACGCTACAACACGTACTAATGTTACAATCTCACCATGTGGGGCGTAACTACTACTATTATATATTTCCACAACTATTACGGAATGCATATGGGCTTTCATGTCCTTTTTGCCATCACGTAGTCGTTTGTCGTTTGACTATTCCCTTATACCGCCCAAACCATTGACAAGGTCAAGAGTAAACAACTCATAAAGGTCTATCGTGTGGGTTTCCTATGGTCAATCGACTATTAGTAGGTCGACATAGTTCAAAATCAAGGTCAAATGGGTCATAGGTGGTCAAAAAAATTCCCAAAAAGAGTCGAATTATACTGTACTCAGTCGAATTCAGGAGTTACTCGACCGAGTAAGAGTCACTCGGTCAAGTGGCCACGCCACTCAGTCGAGTGGGGGTATATACAGGAGGTTTCCAGAACCATTTTTTAGGCCTACTCGATCGAGTGAGAGGGACACTCGGTCGAGTGGACCGCCACTCGATCGAGTGAATAGGGCACTCGGCCGAGTGTCGCTGGGTAGTCCTAATTTCGGCCATTAATGGTCTCTAATCTTCCTTAATGTTGAACATACATGCAATGAGGTCCCAATGGTGATCACTATACCATCCTACTATGTAAGGTCTACTAGTGTTGGCCTTATGGCCGACTTACAACATAAAAACTAAGTTGTTCAAAGTTTCAAATGACAATTAAAATTCTAAAGGATCTCGAATTATAAGGCCACAACTACTTGGAGGACTTCCTCTTCTTGCCTATACTGGGCATCCACCTTGCTCATCCGGAGCGACTCTTCCCCGTCTTGCTTCTTCCTTCCGCCTGCTCCTCCTCCTCTTCCATATTTTCTTCTTCTTCTTCTTCTTCTTCTTCTTCTTCTTCTTCTTCTTCTTCTTCTTCTTCTTCTTCTTCTTCTTCTTCTTCTTCTTCTTCTTCTTCTTCTTCTTCTTCTTCTTCTTCTTCTTCTTCTTCTTCTTCTTCTTCTTCTTCTTCTGGTCCATTGCGAGCCGCCGCCTCCCACACTTGATCGAGTTCCATGCCCTCCGCCGCCGCGGACGTTACCGCCTCACTCCCACTCATTTGGTAGACATTTCTAGGATGGATCCCAGCATCACCCATGTACGGGTCACGCAAGTGTCCTACGCCGAATGGAAAGTTGAGCTCCTAATCCGATTGTTGGATACCATAGGCCTTGAAGACTCCGAAAGTGTCTCCAGGTCCGGACCAAAAGCTAGGGCGATGAGCGGGTCGTACTCCTTGGTTATAGGCCGCCTCGTGCGTGTCTCTGAACACAAGGTCGGTGTTCACTCCGTGTATAAGGTATGACATGGGATAGTTGGAGTCCAAGGTAGGTGGGGCTTGACCAAAGTTTCCGGCATAAGGTGGGGGCATCATAGTTGTAGGCATGGAGTGGGGAAAAGATGTGGGAGCTTGGTCAACGGGAGCATGAGGTGAGGGAGATAACGGTGGTGCCTCCTGTCTATCGGTGGCATCCCCAAGGTCAAAGGTGAGTTCACTAGGGATGCTATACATTTGGGCCTCGAGACGGGGTGATCCCACTCTCTCCAAAGGTGAAGTCGGAGGTAAATTCTCACCGGCGGGAAGTTACATGTACCAATCCTCATCAACCCTCCAAGAATAAGTGCCTTCCTCCTCTCCATATTCTACCCAAGACTTAGCTTTCAACCAGTCAAGATCAAAGTAAACCACTTCTTTGGTCATGCGTGCATCCAACGCCCCCGACTCGTAAGCTAACAAGTTCTTTGCCAATCGAGTCACCAAGGATCCACAATCTAAGGAGCATTGGTCCACCTCGGTCATCCACTCAAGGGCAAGGCATAACAAAGACACGGCATTGAAGTGAAGGCGGTTTTCATGGCGGGGGTTAAGGTAGGAGCTCAAGATTAAGACTTCCATGGAGTTAAGCTTACTTGGGTCTTTCCTCCCATAGAGGAGGTTGGTCAAGGAGCGCAAGAAGATCTTTAGGACGGGGTGATCAATGTCACTCATCTTCGTATTACTTACACTAACATTCTCCTTGCTTGTGTAAAAGTGACAGTACTTGGAAGCCTTCACGTCCTTCTCAATCTTGTCATGGTGACCCACCACTCGTTTTCCCACCCCTAGGTGGTCAGCAAAATCATCACTAATCAAGTTGAAAGGGGTGTTCTTGAGTTTAAAACTCACCTTATGAGTCTTCTTGTTATAGGTGAAGGAGCTCAAAAACTCTAGGGTGAGGTTGTGGTAGCTTATTTCCTCTAATTAGTTGTATAAATCCTCCAACCCAGGACCGTGAAAATATTATGTACCTCTTTCTCAATCCCTAGAACCTCCAAGGTGCAAACCGACATACACTTGGTCGAAGCCATCCTCTTAGAGGCTAGGACCTCAAACTTGTCTCGGTGCTCTTCACTCCCAAAAGCTATGGAAGCGTAGTCGGGGAGGGTAATAGCGGGTGGTGCTTCTTGTTCTGGTTGTCGAGCATTCCTTCCACGAGCTGTCCTTGCGTTCCTTGCCATGCTACAAGAGAAGATTACACAAGGTATAGAACGGGAAGGTAAGAATTTGAGGCAAATTTTTGAATATGGATAGGATATTCTCACTTTTCATTTTTTTATAGACACTAAAAGAAAGGGGATTTCTATTATAGTTTCTTGTGATTTAATGGACCTCTCCGAAATTTTCTTATGTTACAAAAATTATTTTTCTGTAATTTAAAGATGTTGTGACATAACATGAATTTAAGCATGATTTTAAATTACATGTATTATCCCAATTCATCACCCAACTCGTCAAATTTCGACTCATCCATGACACACTACACTTCAAAGCTTCACTTAAGTGATTATATGACATTACTATTAATAACAATCTCATCAAAGTTGATGGAAATAAAATTTAGTTGTCTAAATTAACAGGAATTTTGGGTGAGTGAAGTGCTTCTCCATTATAATAAAATCTTTAAGTTGAACAAGTAAGCAGTAATACAAGTAGTGAGTATAAATTAAAATTTTAATATGGTTTGTGTCGACTTTTCAAGACTTTAAGACAAAATTTCTTTTAATCCCTCTTATACGGTGGAAGTAACCACAAAATCCTCAACACTACAACATAGGCAAATCACCATTAAGACACCAAATGCATTATTCATGAGGTTTTTAGAAGGACTTAGAAGAGTTTTCACCCAAATTTTAAGACATACTTCTTTTCATTTTGGTTTACACAATACATTATCAACCAAGACAATAGTCATACAATGTGATTAAACTAAGTCTAGTTCATGAAAAATCAAAATTTGGGCATGAATTGTCTAGAATCCTAAAATTTAAGACGGAGTTTTAAGATGAAATTTACACATTTTATACAAGATCTATCCATGACAACAAAAGTTAGGCATTTGTTGTCCAACTATACACAACAACAATCACCAAAATCCAATCATTGACTCAAGACACCAATTTTCGAGTTCTACAATGGTGGTAAAAAATTTTCTACAAAAAATTGTTTTTTATCAACAACAATGGTATTAAAAGCTTACTAGTACCATGAATTAAGCAAAAGAAATAATTAATTAACAAAACTTGAAGGATTTAGAAGTAGATCTAAGAAATTAAAATTTAGGGAAAAATCTGGTGGAAGATGAATAAGCTTACCTTGACCAAATTAGTGGGATTAGATGAGAAAAGAGGAGAAATAGGGTGAATTCCAAGCAAATTAGAGCAACAATGGAGGGTATTGGGAGAATTTTGGTGATGAAAGAGATGAAGGTATGAAGATCTGAATATAAGAATGAAGAATTGGGGAAAATAAGGGCTTTAAGCCGAGTAACTCAACCCGTGTGAACCCACTCGGTCGAGTGCCGAGTGCACTCGGTCGAGTATGAGTCCACTCGGTCGAGTGAATGACCCACTCGGTCGAGTGACGGGTTTTCCAGAATGTATAATCCCCTGGAATCATGTCCACTCGGTCGAGTACCCGCTTACTCGGCTGAGTTGGTACCTGCACTCGGTCAAGTGACCTCGTTGGGTTTCAAATTCTAACTAAGGGCTTATAGACGGATTTCCTACAAGATAATATAAGGTTCGGGAGACCACCAATTTTAGTGGCTCGTCCTGATTTAGCTCACGCAACACCAAGGTCGTTGATCCTCACTTCCAAAATCCACACTCGCACTTACCTTGCCGAAACGGCCATAACATATTTACTAACGATAACACTATTAAGCACAAGATAGTCACACAACATGAATCAAGGGAATGGGATTATCATTTTCCAAGAGGTGTCAAGACATGCAAATTCATCCCTACACATATGTAATATCATAGCATGCAAGAGTCTAGCAACAACCATATCATTCATGCCATTATGCCACATTATCAATATCGTTCCTCCTTACTCGTAACCACCCAGGTAGTGACCAACCGAGGCAATAGGCACTAGTTTTGATATGAGGTTTCTCACTCATATAAAAATCGATGTCCTATCATATTCAATCGGGTTCATTTTATTAGACACACCTAGTTCATTTTGGTTCATTGGTTTTAGGTTCCAAAATCGTCGCTCTGATACCACTTTCTAACACCCCAACTATCCGTCCAAGATAATTGGAGCGTTACCATCTCGGTTTCCCGACGTGGTGAAATCGGAGATAAAATCCAAGAACAATTAACATAAATAAAGCGTTAGTGGATTACATAAACATGAATGAATAAATGAAATGAATAGTACAACTCATAACTATTAAACTAATATAGTCGACTATGGTTGACTCTAATGTCATCACGGCTCGTCCCGTCTCCCGAAAGCAATCAAAGCTAACCTGTAAGCAACTGCTCCCCATATGATCGAAAATATCATATGGATCGACACAGGCCACCCCGGAAATAGGTGACATTTACACGGCAACAACAAACATCATTTTCAATGGTAAATACAAGACATAACATAATAAGGAAATATTCATCGTGATGATTATATGAATGAGACACGGACCAATCAACATCACACCGGTACCGCGACACGCCCAAACATACCCTAACATTTGCTCTGGTAGCGGGACACGCCCAGGCATACCTATCATCACACTAGGTACCGGGACACGCCCAGACGTACCGGTTCCGGAAGCCAACCGGATCCCCTGCCAAATGTCGTGTCTCAACCACACGCGTCCCTTCGTACTCAAGCCACTAATGCGCACATTCCCCTTGGAGTGGGAAGCTCCAATGGGCGATCCGAGCGCTAGACGGTTTCCCAACCGTCTTACGTCTCCTCAACTATCCAGTACTACCATCAAGATCTCCAACACAACACAAACACAACCATACATGATAAATGGAAGAACAATACTTAACATATGACCAAATTCACGAATTCCATCCCACATGTTATGAATATCAACCCATCCAATACACACATGACAAACTATCCGATTCATGAATACATATGACAAGGAAAGACACATAAATATGCTTATACAACATTGAAATCGAGTAGGATAACCTCCCTTTAAGCATAATCCTCAAGCTAATAGAAATCACCAAGTATCCATCTCATTAAACTGTCTCATCCTACACAAATCATGTAATAACTATCATAATCCACTCTATACTAGATTATAACATAAAATCCCTCATTATAAATCACTAATTACTCACTTAACATAACTAATTGCTAATTAGTCTATCTTGATAAACCCTAACTCGAATTTACTCATAAGACAAAGAGAAAAGGGTAAGATTTTTACTTACAAAGGTAGATCGGGGCATAGGAGGCATGTTCCACCATTAGTACAAGCATGAAGGTTGAGGGAAAGGCATTTGGAAGCATTTTAGAGAGAGGGGAGGGATTTAGGAGAGATAAGGAGGAAGTTGAGAATGATTTTAGGGTTAGGGAGAAAGGGGATTAAATCCCGTGTTCTAAAAATAGCGGCACTCGACCGAGTGCCGAGTCCACTCGGTCGAGTGAACTCACTCGACCGAGTAGCACTCCACTCGATCGAGTGGACGCACTCGGTCGAGTGTATCTTTCACTTGACCGAGTAAAACTACTTGATCCACTGCAACACCACACGATCTATGCTCAGGTCAAGTGTAAGGCCATCTTTTCTTTCCTCTCACGCGGTCCAAGGTCTAAGTACGGATTCCACAAATTCCGGGTATTACATTCTTCCCCCCTTAAAAAGAACTTCATCACCGAAGTTCACCACTCACTCCCTTTTTCAATTATTTCTCGGTCTTCTCTCAAGCCTCATTCTCGGTCTTCGTGTATTCTCTTGCCATCATTACTCTTATTGTTACGCACGTGTGTCCTGTCTCTCCTAAGTTTCTTGTTTGCTCTCATTCCTACGTATTGTGCTCTTTCATTCTAAATTTCTCCGAGTTCTTAGATTCACTCCCCCTAAAAGGGAACTTCGTCCCGAAGTTCGCTTTAAGCCTCGCATGCCGGTCGTCCGGTAATCTACTATTATTACCAGAAGTTGTGCATGATTACCATGTGTGTGTGTGTGTGTGTGTGTGTGTGTGTGTGTGTGTGTGTGTGTGTGTGTGTGTATATATATATATATATAAGTACTTTTTATGACTAGGTTCAACCATATTTAATATTCGTATGTCATCCACATAGTGTATCAGAATGCTACAACACGTACTAATGTTACAATCCCGCCATGTGAGGCGTAACTACTACTATTATATATTTCCACAACTATTACGGAATGCATATGGGCTTTCATGTCCTTTTTGCCATCATGTAGTCGTTTGTCGTTTTACTATTCCCTTATACCGCCCAAACCATTGACAAGGTCAAGAGTAAACAACTCATAAAGGTCTATCGTGTGGGTTTCCTATGGTCAATCGACTCTTAGTAGGTCGACATAGTTCAAAATCAAGGTCAAATGGGTCATAGGTGGTCAAAAACATTCCCAAAAAGAGTCGAATTATATTGTACTCAGTCGAATTCAGGAGTTACTCGACCGAGTAAGAGTCACTCGGTCAAGTGGCCACGCCACTCAGTCGAGTGGGGGTATATACAGGAGGTTTCCAGAACCATTTTTTAGGCCTACTCGATCGAGTGAGAGGGACACTCGGTCGAGTGGACCGCCACTCGATCGAGTGAATAGGGCACTCGGCCGAGTGTCGCTGGGTAGTCCAAATTTCGGCCATTAATGGTCTCTAATCTTCCTTAAGGTTGAACATACATGCAATGGGGTACCAATGGTGATCACTATACCATCCTACTATGTAAGGTCTACTAGTGTTGGCCTTATGGCCGACTTACAACATAAAAACTAAATTGTTCAAAGTTTCAAATGAAAATTAAAAGTCTAAAGGATCTCGAATTATAAGGCCACAACTACTTGGAGGAATTCCTCTTCTTGCCAATACTAGGCATCCACCTTGCCCATCCGGAGCGACTCTTCCCCGCCTTGCTTCTTCCTTCCGCCTGCTCCTCCTCCTCTTCCACATTTTCTTTTTCTTCTTCCGGTCCATTGCGAGCCGCCGCCTCCCACACTTCATCGAGTTCCATGCCCTCCGCCGTCTAGGACGTTCCCGCCTCACTCCCACTCATTTGGTAGACATTGCTAGGATAGATCCCAGCATCACCCATGTACGGGTCACGCAAGTGTCCTACGCCGAAAGGAAAGTTGAGCTCCTAATCCAATTGTTGGATACCATAGGCCTTGAAGACTCCGAAAGTGTCTCCAGGTCCGGACCAAAAGCTAGGGCGATGAGCGGGTCGTACTCCTTGGTTATAGGTCGCCTCGTTCGTGTCTCTGAACACAAGGTCGGTGTTCACTCCGTGTATAATGTATGACATGGGATAGTTGGAGTCCAAGGTAGGTGGGGCTTGACCAAAGTTTCCGGCATAAGGTGGGAGCATCATAGTCGTAGGCATGGAGCGGGGAAAAGATGTGGGAGCTTGGTCAACGGGAGCACGAGGTAAGGGAGATAACGGTGGTGCCTCCTGTCTATCGGTGGCATCCCCAAGGTCAAAGGTGAGTTCACTAGGGATGGTATACATTTGGGCCTCTAGACGGGGTGATCCCACTCTCTCCAAAGGTGAAGTCGGAGGTAAATTCTCACCGGCGGGAAGTTACATGTACCACTCCTCATCAACCCTCCAAGAATAGGTGCCTTCCTCCTCTCCATCTACTACCCAAGACTTAGCTTTCAACCAGTCAAGATCAAAGTAAACCACTTCTTTGGTCATGCATGCATCCAACGCCCCCGACTCGTAAGCTAACAAATTCTTTGCCAATCGAGTCACCAAGGATCCACAATCTAAGGAGCATTGGTCCACCTCGGTCATCCACTCAAGGGCAAGGAATACCAAAGACACGACATTGAAGTGAAGGCGGTTTTCATGGCGGGGGTTAAGGTAGGAGCTCAAGATAAAGACTTCCATGGAGTTAAGCTTACTTAGGTCTTTCCTCCCATAGAGGAGGTTAGTAAAGGAGCGCACGAAGATCTTTAGGACGGGGTGCTCAATGTCACTCGTCTTCATATTACTTACAGTAACATTCTCCTTGCTTGTGTAAAAGTGATAGTACTTGGAAGCCATCACGTCCTTCTCAATCTTGTCATGGTGACCCACCACTCGTTTTCCCACCCCTAGGTGGTCGGCAAAATCATCACTAATCAAGTTGAAAGGGGTATTCTTGAGTTTAAAACTCACCTTATGGGTCTTCTTGTTATAGGTGAAGGAGCTCAAAAACTCGAGGGTGAGGTTGTGGTAGCTTATTTCCTCTAATTAGTTGTATAAATCCTCCAACCCAGGACTGTGAAAATATTATGTACCTCTTTCTCAATCCCTAGAGCCTCCAAGGTGCAAACCGACATACACTTGGTCGGAGCCATCCTCTTAGAGGCTAGGACCTCAAACTTGTCTCGGTGCTCTTCACTCCCAAAAGCTATGGAAGGGTAGCCGGGGAGGGCAATAGCGGGTGGAGCTTCTTGTTCTGGTTGGCGAGCATTCCTTCCACTAGCTGTCCTTGCGTTCCTTGCCATACTACAAGAGAAGATTACACAAGGTATGGAACGGGAAGGTAAGAATTTGAAGCAAATTTTTGAATATGGATAGGATTTTCTCACTTTTCATTTTTTTTATAGACACTAAAAGAAAGGGGATTTCTATTATAGTTTCTTGTGATTTAATGGACCTCTCCGAAATTTTATTATGTTACAAAAATTATTTTTCTGTAATTTAAAGATGTTGTGACATAACTTGAATTTAAGCATGATTTTAAATTATATGTATTATCCCAATTCATCACCCAACTCGTCAAATTTCGACTCATCCATGACACACTACACTTCAAAGCTTCACTTAAGTGATTATATGACATTACTATTAATAACAATCTCATCAAAGTTGGTGGAAATAAAATTTAGTTGTCAAAATTAACAGGAATTTTGGGTGAGTGAAGTGCTTCTCCATTATAAGAAAATCTTTAAGTTGAACAAGTAAGCAGTAATACAAGTAGTGAGTAAAAATTAAAATTTTAATATGGTTTGTGTCGACTTTTCAAGACTTTGAGACAAAATTTCTTTTAATCCCTCTTATAAGGTGGAAGTAACCACAAAATCCTCAACACTACAACATAGGCAAATCACCATTAAGACACCAAATGCATTATTCATGAGGTTTTTAGAAGGACTTAAAAGAGTTTTCACCCAAATTTTAAGACATACTTCTTTTCATTTTGGTTTACACAATATATTATCAACCAAGACAATAGTCTAACAAGGTGATTAAGCTAAGTCGAGTTCATGAAAAATCAAAATTTGGGCATGACTTGTCTAGAATCCTAAAATTTAAGACGGAGTTTTAAGATGAAATTTACACATTTTATACAAGATCCATCCATGACAACAAAAGTTAGGCATTTGTTGTCCAACTATACACAACAACAATCACCAAAATCCAATCATTGACTCAAGAACACCAATTTTCGAGTTCTACAATGGTGGTAAAAAATTTTCTACAAAAATTTGTTTTTTATCAACAACAATGATATTAAAAGCTTACTAGTACCATGAATTAAACAAAAGAAATAATTAATTAACAAAACTTGAAGGATTTAGAAGTAGATCTAAGAAATTCAAATTTGGGGAAAAAGATGGTGGAAGATGAATAAGCTTACCTTGACCAAATTAGTGGGATTAGATGAGAAAAGTGGAAAAATAGGGTGAATTCCAAGCAAATTAGAGCAACAATGGAGGGTTTTGGGAGAATTTTGGTGATGAAAGAGATGAAGGTATGAAGATAAGAATGAAGAATTGGGGAAAATAAGGGCTTTAAGTCGAGTAACTCAACCTGTGTGAACCCACTCGGTCGAGTGCCGAGTGCACTCGGTCGAGTATGAGTCCACTCGGTCGAGTGGATGATCCACTCGGTCGAGTGACGGGTTTTTCAGAATGTATAATGCCCTGGAATCAGGTCCACTCGATCGAGTACCCGCTTAATCGGCCGAGTTGGTACCTGCACTCGGTCAAGTGACCCCGTTGGGTTTCAAATTCTAACTAAGGGCTTATAGACGGATTAACTATAAGACAATATAAGGTTCGGGAGACCACCACTTTTAGTGGCTCGTCCCGATTTAGCTCACGCAACACCAAGGTCGTTGATCCTCACTTCCCAAAATCCACACTCGCGCTTACCTTGCCGAAACGGCCATAACATATTTACTAACGATAACACTATTAAGCACAAGATAGTCACACAACATGAATCAAGGCAATGGGATTATCATTTTACAAGAGGTGTCAAGACATGCAAATTCATCCCTATACATATGTTATCTCATAGCATGCAAGAGTCTAGCAACAACCATATCATTCATGCCATTATGCCACATTATCAATATCGTTCCTCCTTACACGTAACCACTCAGGTAGTGACCAACCGAGGCAATATGCACTAGTTTTGATATGAGGGTGCCCACTCATATAAAAACCGATCCCCTATCATATTCAATCAGGTTCATTTTATTAGACACACCTAGTTCATTTTGGTTCATTGGTTTTAGGTTCCAAAATCGTCGCTCTGATACCACTTTGTAACACCCCAACTATCTGGCCAAGATAATTGGAGTGTTACCATCTCGGTTTCCCGAGGTAATGAAATCGGAGATACAATCGAAGAGCAATTAACATAAATAAAGCGTTAGTGGATTACATAAACATGAATGAATAAATGAATTGAATAGTACAACTCATAACTATTAAACTATTATAGTCGACTATGGTTGATTCGAATGTCATCACGGCTCGTCCCGTCTCCCGAAAGCAATCAAAGCTAACCTGTAAGCAACTGCTCCCCATATGATCGAAAATATCATATGGATCGACACAGGCCACCCCGGAAATAGGTGACATTTACACGGACACAACAAACATCATTTTCAATGGTAAATACAAGACATAACATAATAAGGAAATATTCATCGTGATTATTATATGAATGAGCCACGGACCAGTCAACTTCACACCGGTACCGCGACACGCCCAGACATACCCTAACCTTTGCTCCGGTACTGGGACACGCCAAGGCATACCGATCATCACATTAGGTACCGGGACACGCCCAGACATACCGGTTTCGGAAGCCAACCGGATCCCCTGCGAAACATCGTGTCTCAACCACACGCGTCCCTCTGTACTCAAACCACTAATGTGCACATTCCCCTTGGAGTGGGAAGCTCCAAGGGGCAACCCGAGCGCTAGACGGTTTCCCAACCGTCTTACGTCTCCTCAACTATCAAGTACTACCATCAAGATCTCCAACACAACACAAACACAACCATGCATGATAAATGGAAGAATAACACTTAACATATGACCAAATTCATGATTTCTATCCCACATGTTATGAATATCAACCCATCCAATACACACATGACAAACTAACCGATTCATGAATGCATATGACAAGGAAAGACACATAAATATGCTTATACAGCATTGAAATCGAGTAGGATAACCTCCCTTTAAGCATAATCCTCAAGCTAATAGAAATCACCAAGTATCCATCTCATTAAACTGTCTCATCCTACACAAATCATGTAATAACTATCATAATCCACTCTATACTAGATTATAACATAAAATCCCTCATTATAAATCACTAATTACTCACTTAACATAACTAATTGCTAATTAGTCTCTCTTGATAAACCCTAACTCTAATTTACTCATAAGACAAAGAGAAAAGGGTAAGATTTTTACTTACAAAGGTAGATCGGGGCATAGGAGGCATGTTCCACCATTAGTCCAAGCATTAAGGTTGTGAGAAAGGCATTTGGAAGCATTTTAGAGAGAGGGGAGGGAGTTAGGAGAGATAAGAAGGAAGTTGAGAATGATTTTAGGGTTAGGGAGAAAGGGGATTAAATCCCGTGTTCTGAAAATAGCGGCACTCGACCGAGTACCGAGTCCACTCGGCCGAGTAGCACTCCACTCGATCGAGTGGACGCACTCGGTCGAGTGTACCTTTCACTCGACCGAGTAAACCCACTCGATCCGATGCAACACCACACGGTCTAGGCTCAGGTCAAGTGTAAGGCCGTCTTTTCCTTCCTCTAACGCGGTCCAAGGTTTAAGTACGGGTTCCACAAATGTTGGGTATTACAGAACCACTATAAGTTTACATTCTTATAGCTAAGATAACCGTCAGTATAGTCTTGGTGAGTAATGGTTTTATTTAGAGGTTGCACAAACCTGGACTAAAATCAGCTCAGGATTGTTATTTTGAGACCATAAAGCCTTCCAAGTCAGGTAAGTTTCTCACCTAGCAATTACAGTACCCAGTTAGGGGCACATGTGTAGCACCTTCCTGCATGAAAATAGATCAGGTATGAGTACCCTAACATGTATGTCCTAATAAGATCTCACTCCCATGATTCTGTTAGGCCTGAATTAGTAAGTTTTTTTTTAAAAAAAAAAACGAATAGTTTTGCTTGATCTCATTTTGATAAAATTGGAGTATATGTTGATGTTATCACCTATAGGCTCAATATTGACACGTCTTTGAAGTATGTGCGGCCGAAACGACGCGAATTCGCCCCTAAAAGAAATATAAACATCTATGAAGATGTCCGAAAACTCCTGAATTCGAGGCAACTTCATTCCAAGATTAGAAACTATGTCTATCTTCGTCTCCATCTTTTACTGGTCAAGCCAGGCAAAAGAGAATCATTGGCGGTTTATCTCTCTCTCTCTCTCTCTCTCTCTCTCTCTCTCTCTCTCTCTCTCTCTCTCTCTCTCTCTCTCTCTCTCTCTCTCTCTCTCGATTGAGACTACTGTCAGTGCAGTCCTAATTAAAGTACAGGAAGGTCAGCAACATCCTATCTACAATGTAAGTAAAAGTCTACTAGATGATGAAATAAGGTATGGTTTACTTGAAAATATGTTTTAGCTTTACTTATATCGTATACCAAGTTGCGTCCTTATTTTGAGTATCACCCTATAGTAGTCAAGACAAACCTACCCATAAAATCTGTCTTGCGGAAGCCTGAATTATCAGGCAGGATGGCCAAATGGTCAGTCCAGCTTAGCACCAACAATATTACCATTGGACCTAGGACATCAATCAAGTCACAGGCCTGAACAAACTTTGTGGCTGATTTCAGCCCTAACCTAGAATCAGGCCTGACTTAGGAAATTAACCAGTTAGAAAATAAAACCTCAGACCAAGAGTGGACCCTGTTCACAGATGGGGCATCCAATGTGAGGGGCAAATGTTTAGGATTAGTGATAAAATTGCCACAAGGGGACACCATAGCCCAGGTTGTGAGTTGTGAGTTCAAAGCTACCAATAGTGAGATTGAGTACAAATCCCTCATAGGAGCACTCAAGGTATGTCTAGACCTCGGTGTTCAAAACTTAAAGGTAAAAACTAATTCATTTTTAATTACTAATCAAATAAAGGAACTTATACATCAAAGGATGAGAAAATGATTTTGTATCTGGAATATGCTAAAAAACTTTGCGATAAATTCATTTCATTTGATATTGAGAAAATACCACGAGACCTGAATACCCAGGTTGATGCTTTAGCCAGCCCTGGTTCAAATTTTAACCCTGCAATTTTTTATAAAATACCCATTGTGCATTTACTTGAACCTGCTATCAGTTAACCTGAGTAGGTGAACCCTGTCAATACTGACAATAATTCATGGATTAAGCCTTATTATGATCAATTCGTACGAGATATACTACCTCAGGGAAGGCATAAGGATAGAGCATTTAGAATTATAGCCCCTACCTATTTTTTGTATCAATGACACTTTTCTTAAAAGAGTTCAAGCTGGATCATACGTGAAATGTCTCGTACCACATGTAGCAAAGCCTGCCATAAACATGCTCCGACTATTCATCGACCATTTAAAAGTCATTCCTGCTGAAGTCTACGTGCCAACCTCAAGATATGGCTTAAGCATCTTTGAAGCGAATGTCAGGCTGACCCTGACAGAATAAGCAAGAGATGCAGCGAAGAATATTATTCTATCATCAAGTTTTACGCCAATAATGTCAAGAATATAATTTTCAGGGAATAGGGCATCGTCCTACGAAAGTAATCCCAAACAAAAAATAAAAAATCATCAAGCAAACTAGCCCTTGTACGGGAAGGCTCATATCTAAATCGACTCAATCGTCGAATAAGAACCTTACATGCCATAAATACTGCAAGGTAACATGATTCCAATATCTCAGAATATCACCAAGCTAAGAGCACAATCAAACTCGTGGTAATTGCTACCCTGCATGTTCTAGGTAAAAACATCAAAACTTAATCATTTGAATGTGTGATATGTTGTGCCTTTCCTGAACGTGCTACATGACAATATGCATTCTTTCCTGCCTACTTGTTTGCATTTCACATGATTGATGTTCTAACCAACTTTGTTTTTCTTGAATTGTGGGCTGCTCTTGTTATCTCTCTTATATTTTTCAAGTAATTTTTATTTTTGTTGCACCCTGTCATAGCTGTACTTTTTGAAGTACCCTTCAAAAATTTCCTGCACCCTGTCCTGCCCTAATAAAGCTTGGTAACCCACACCAGATATGGTAAAAACAGGCGTGATTATTGCCCAACACAGGTATTTACTGCATACCTCTACAACGGCTGGACGTAGCACTGGACACGTAAGAAGCACTAGGAGAAAAAAACACCTATTGCGTCAGTCGATTTACGTCGGTTCTACAAAAATAGACGCAAAAAGTACTTAGTTTTGGCGGGAATCCATTTTCGCCCTATAGTAAAGCTTTTTGCGTCAGTTTTTGGAAGAAACTAACGTATATAATGCGTCGGTTCTCAGTAAAACTGATGTATTTGGATAAATACATCAGTTATGTTACTAAACCGACTTATTTAATATTACATTTTTGCATCAATTGTACATGAAACCGATGCAAATACCTGTTTCCATATAGTCAACACATCCCTTTCCCCATTCATTACTTCGAAAAAAATAAACACTCCTTTCCCCCATTCCCTCATTCAATCGACACCCCACCACCCTACCGCCCCACCGCAAACCCACTGATGCCTCGCTGCCGACTCATCATCTATTTCTCTCATTCCCTCAACTATTGATTTGGGATCTTCAGGTATGTTTTCTAATCTAGGTTTTTTCGTTTCTATTATACCGCATACTTATACATACTCTTCTTTATTGATTCAGACCTCACGTTTTTTTTCATTAACGTCATCGACGTTGGGGTTTTTATAACTGCACGATAGATGATTTTTTTTCGAGTTCAACCTGATTGTCAGGGTTTTTAATTTTCAACAACTTTTTTTCTTCTATAAGTTTAGATGTATAATTTTGATTTCTACCTGCTAATGTGGCAAGAATCAGATAGTTTATCTACAAATTTGTGTGGGTAATTGTTAGATCGTTAGAATTGGATTTGATATTTTGGTTAGGGGATGTTTAATCAATGCTAAATGTGCAATTTCTTATGTACATAACCTTTCCATTTGGGGCTTGTTGAAATAATGCTAAATGTGCGAAACTGATCTCGTATGCTATCACAACTAATTGAGGATTAAATATGTTAGGGTATGTAATATTTGGGGATTTTTATGACAAAACCAGGCGGATAACCAACCCTAGACCAGCCCTCTTTATTATATGGCGATTTCTTCGTCCCAACTGAAAACAAAGATATTATAACATCGACAACCTGTTGCTATGCAATGGTTGCTTTTCTTACTGGATTATCTTTTTAACTGGCCCCTTCAATGCTCAAATTATGTGGTGTCCCCTATGTGGTAGCTTTCCATTTCCTTATGTGCAATTCATCTTGGAGCATATAATTGTGTGTTTACGAGTATTTTCAGTGGTTTAATTTCAAGAGTAAATATGATCAACAATTCTGATATTACGAGTTGCTACTTTGTCTAAGCGTGGCCCATGGCTGCCTCTTCAGCAAAGATCTCAAAAATAGAAGACAAGGAGACGGTGAGGACAAGATGTTGCTTTCCTTGTGTTCCCTCAAAAAACAAGTTGCATTTGTCACTTGAAAGGACTCCCTTGACTGCCATGTTATTATATTATACTTGATATTATTTGAGGACCAATATTCATCCATGAACAGGCCATTTAAAACATTTAGGAAGGCAAAAATGACATTGCTCTAAACAGGTGCCAAAACAGATTAGTTCAGTAGCATTCTTGAATCAGACCCTTCTTGCAGATACCATAAATTTCTCCTCATGATGATAAAAAATGCCTCATAGGTACCAAATGAAAGCTACTTGAGTTAGCTACCACCTCAAAAAAGAATTACTCCTATATGTTGTCTGGTTTGAGAGTTATGATCATTTTAGTACTGATAGGTCAGGCTGAACTTGTGTTATACATTTCAGCACGCAGGTGGTAGCTTTCAGATGGCATAACTCTTGACTCAAGACTAACCACGAGGTGACCCATATTTTAAATCGAAGCTAGATGAGTTGGCTATCATATACAACTGGAATCACGCAAGAAAATGGCGTGGATATTGAGTTATTAAACCGTTAGTAAGTTCAGGTCAGAAATGCGTGTCATAGCATTCTTCTGCAGCCTTTGCTTGCATCAACCATAAGTCGAGCTACACATAAGATATAAGCATAATTCCACCACTTAGTTTTAGCTAACATTCTAAGCATTCCAACTATATAAAGATCACCAAATATTATTGAGTGTAGCTCAAGATATGATGTCAATAACAGGCTCTCCTATTTTGAGCTGCTGTCAAAATGCTCTTTCGAGTACGCATTTGTTACTTCGGTGCAACCAAGAGCTTGAATACTTGTAATGCTTACTATGATCATTAAATTTATAGTCAATTGATTACACCTTTTGCAGACCCCCTTTCTTTAAAGAATTTGCTCTCAAATTCCGTTTGCTCAAAACCCTTAGCACCTGCTGCACATCTCATAACCCATGAACCCAATATTAGTTTAGTTAGTTTAAAAATCTGATACATTTGGCTCCGATTTTCAGCCTTTCATCATGTGGTTGGACTTGGTCACTTATTTTGCGCATCATGACCATTTGGACAAACTTTTGTGGTATGGTGGAGAGGTATTTATATCTTAAGTTTAGTTTGTGATTGCTTATTAGTATGGCTACTATGTTATCTGCCCTTTTCCTACCTTCTCTTGTAACCGCTGTTTGAGGGGGCTTTTATCGTAAACCTTGGTGACATGCTGGATTGCTGGAGCATTGTTGTTTTAAGTAAGCTGCTTCTTTCGGTATTATTTCTCACTACGAATGCCAAATATGCATTATAAGATTTGAATGTTGTAGCTACAGTTTAAAGTTCACATAGATAAAAAAAATTCCTACTCAAGGTTACTTGGATAACATGTTTAGCTACATTGACAATGAATACGTGAGTCTTTTACGGGAGTCTTTATCACGTTAGGGAAAACTGTATAAAACTATGAAATTAGTATTTAAATTTGGGTGGTAGGTCAAATTGTCAAGGAGGAAATATGCAGGTCCGGAGTGTGTTGCTCTTTCAGTTGAAATGTTTTGGCTTTGGCTTGGGACATATTTATCAGTCTCTAGTATCATGTGTACTAACTTTTCTCTTTTTTATTCTGGTAAAACTATGTGATAGATATGAGGGAGCCAAAATTCATAGCCGAAATAGCTAAACAGCTAAGGAAATTTCACGAAGTAGACATTCTTGGTTCCAGAGAACCTCAGCTATGGATTGACATATCTAAGTGCTTTGCAAAAGGTTTTCCTCTAAATGAACTCGCTACATCTTGTTGTGTTCCTTCTTGGAGTTTGTCTGTTGCAGCGTATTGATACTTTACTTTGCCAATGTCAAACAAATGTGCTTATCTTCTTCGATTGACTATGTTTGATTCTATCACAAGAGGCTGTGTTTTTGTACTGTGTTGGACATTTTGAGCCATTTTCTTTGAAGAAATGATTGCATAATCTCCTAGGGGCGCAAAAAAATAATTAGAAATATTTTGGTCCCTGCCTTTTCTTGTTAGTTTTTGCATTAGTTTCGAGTTCAAACTTTGTAGTTTAAATTTTGAGGTTTTGTTGCATCCTTGATTATTTGAACCAAAAGAAAAAGTAGTACATAAATATTTTCAGATATGATCTTACAGCTATGAATTTGATTTTTCCCGTTTTAACTTGCTACACTGCTTTATGGGTTATGCAGTTATCTGTAATGCCTACATGTTTAATCTCAGCTTTTGGTTGCAGCATCAAACCTCAGATTCGATGATATAGAGAAACAAAGGAAATATGAAACTATCTCCTTCGAAGAAGTTCAAAGTGAAGTCACTGAGCTCAAGGTGACCTTCTGTCTCTTTAAATTCACAAGTATCCTTATTTATGATTCCATTGAAAATGACGTATCGTTGTTCTTACGCTGCTATATCGAGGGCCTGATAGTTGAGGTTCAAACTTGTAAATTCATTACTTAAAGTCAGTATTATGGGAATGAAAAGGGTCTTGTATATCAACTTTTTTTTCATCCCTGCAGAGTTAATTAGGTGTTTCATTGTTTTTTTATTAAGGGACGTTGCCTGAGGCCTCAACGATGGTCATGGGCCCTCATGAGCGTGACTTCAGGATGCATAGTTGTCATTATGTCTTGTTTGTGTGGAATTGGTTGATGCTCCCCTTTCTCCACTGGTCTCCTTAGCCAAAGTCTGGTTTAGGTTTATTCTATCATGTCTCATAAGCACATAGACAACGTCTATCAGTTTAGTTTCTCAGTATCCTATCAATGGTACATGAATGAGCTTGATTGGTTAATATGCAGTGTTGGAGTATGTCTCCTCGACAATAATGCGATAACATGTTTAAATCTCATATTAAGAATACTAAAGGGAAAGTAACATTTTATTGTCAACTGATCCACATTAATCGGTAAGGATTGACTGACTAGAGTTTGACATTACTGTCGTGTGACGGTGGTGATCAGTTGATCCCTTAAGGTCATACCTCTTGGGAAACATTCTTAATTGACTAATTAATTAATTGTATGACGATACAAGTTAATTAATTCTTTAAAATTGAAGAAATGATTTTGTGAGTATAAATACGTATCTTATTGTAATTCGATTAAATAACATTCGTACTAAGTAATTAAATTGTTTTATTACTTAGGTTAGTTATTGTTTATGAAACAATTATAATAAGAATGAATTGTTTATTATAAATACAAATAGTTGTGATTTATAATTATATGACCATTTTAAGTAATTGTAATTGTGAATTACTAGTTAATTTTTGTATGTGATTTATTTCATTTATATAATGATTTTAATTTGTTAAAAATGCATTATTTAAATGACATGTCTAGTAACATGTCCAATTGTCACACAATACAAATTAACAAATTGACAAAACTTAAAATGGACCCATTTTATATAGGTGAACCGTGTGAGTGGAGGGAGTTGGGTAAGTTTAGGATTTAATTAGTGCTCTAATTGAGAATTGGGCATAATGATTATGTCCTTTATAGACCTAAACCTAACCCTAAACTATGTGTCTTGAGAAGAACAAATGTGTGCAAGTATTGGGCACTCTACCCTTGGCAAAACTGTGGCCTCCCCCCTTTATACACTTAAGTAGTGTATTTTCACTCACTAGTTCATTCTTATGAGTTTTAATTATAGAAAAACCAAAACCTCTCTTGTTTTTGTTGTTGAACAAAATTGATAAACTCGCATAAATCTCTAATATTATTAACATATTACTAGAAGTAGTAATCACTTAATATTAGTAATTTTAAAGGAAGAAATATTAATTCTAGTAATCAAATTAATATTTGTATTAAGAGTGATTTTCTTGGTACAATCCTTGAGGAGAGATTCTAAATTGAATCTTGTTCATCCATTTAGAAAGCTCAAGAACTAAGTAAGGTAGGAAACATTACTAGTGCCCTAATAGCCGAAAATACATTTGTAAGGGACCGATTTTCTTCACTCTTGTATTTTGTTTTGCATGCATAAGATCTAGAATTAATTTTATGACTAAATTAATTTATCACATATTCAATATGTAAACTTATGAGATTGATGAATCTAATAAGTGGTATCAGAGCAACACGGTTGTTGCATGCAAAATCGGGTTAGTTTTTCCGAGTTAATTTGGTAACAAATAAAACTTGTTATTTAGGATTTATGAAGATAAATCATGAAATAATTTTGCATGTTAAAAGTTTCTGGTCCTAAATGGATTTTAGGTCATATGGGACGATTTATGAATTTTTATTATTCATTTTATATATTATTGGCATTAAAATATGATTTTTATGAGAAAAATGTCATTTTTGGACGAAAAATAGCTAAACTTCGAATTTTTCAGTGGTTTTTGGATATGTTTTCACATATATTATCTACTGATGGAATGTTAAATATCGTGAATAACTAAATTATTTTGCATAAAATATGGATTTTATAAGCTTAAATTGAATTTAAAGGGTTTATTAGGTTAATATGAGTTGAATTTCGAATCTGGTCATGTAAATTTTATATGTTGTCACATGCATTTTTACTCAGTGTGTGTAAAAATCTTAGACGTATTTTACTTATTATGCATGATTTATGAATTTTTGAGTAAAAATTCAATAAATAGTGACTTAAATTAGCTTATAATGCTAAAACATATTTCATGACTATAGAAAAACGTCATATATTGCATTTTATCCCACATTTCAGATCTAAAAGTGAAAAGTTGGTTAAAATTATATTTTTCATATTTTAATGGTCATGGTTGTTAAAACCGATAAACCGCAACGATGTTTTTCTTAAAAAAAATTTCGAAATTTTTAACCTAAGTTTTGAACATTATGAGTGTCATGGATTTTTTTTCCAGAATGTTCATGAGTTTGAATTTCAAATTTTGAAATTATTTGGAATTTTTATAATTTAATTTTCAGTTTATAATGTAATATTGTATTTTTGGTCCATAATGAACAATATTAAGAAATCAAGTTGAGTTATTGTCAAAATATTAGTGAAGACTAAGTTTTGAGTCCTAAGATGGTTAGGGTAATTAACTTGAACATAAATATGAATTTATGAGACATTTTGTGATCTTAACAAGTTTATAATCACGCAAATCCATAAAGACCGGTGATATATGCGATATTGGCTCCTAAAAGGCGATTTGGGATAAAACTAAGCATGTTCATACATATTATAATGTTGCATTTTATTTATGATTGTCATTTTTTTATTTTATATAATTTTTGAATTATGTAATTTTAGTTAGTATGGCCTTAGTTTTTTAATTGGTATTACCCGGATTGTATGGGAATATCGATTCGGTTGTAATTATTGTGATCTCGTATCACCGTTTTGTAATTTAATATATTTAGTTTTTATTACAAATGTATAATAGAAAATTATGTAATTTTCATTTATTATTTGTAATTTCCCGGAGTTTCCATGAAGACGGTGTTAACTCAAGATACGTGCCAAGACCGAAGTTCAAGGGACCAAAGGAGTTGGTTTCCGAATTTCTAATAGTTTATTAGATTTACTATTTTAGGAAGGCCATACTAGGAATTTATATTTATGCTTTGCATTGTATTTATATGTTTGCATGCATCGCTAAATCGCCATAACTAAACATGCATTTTATTTTATCGTATCATCGACCATGTCAATTATAATTCTCGTA
Source organism: Silene latifolia (assembly GCF_048544455.1). Taxonomy (NCBI): domain Eukaryota; kingdom Viridiplantae; phylum Streptophyta; class Magnoliopsida; order Caryophyllales; family Caryophyllaceae; genus Silene; species Silene latifolia. Next base: position 243,460,164 of record NC_133538.1, on the reverse strand, counting down.
GTTCACCGCTTTAGTTCGCTTAAAACGTGATAGATAATAAATTGACATGACCTCTCGCTAAATTAATAATTGAGATATAGCCTTACCAAATAGTAGAACCCATGAAGTACCAATTTCATAAGGGAGTTAAGCCGGCTTCACCGTAATACAAACCTTGTTACGTTGGCGAAGTGGGGTAGTAAAATGTTATTACATCGAAATTTGGATTGAGCTCAACAGAAGTATTCGTGACCGTAGTCGCATGTGTTCCGGGCTAAAGATAAATATTAGAGTAATTTTATCGACCGAGAGTTCTAGAAGTAGAATCGATTAAAGAGTTAATCCACCGAGTTATATTGATAAGGGAGTAATCGGCTCACCGTGCCCGAGTTAATATGAATTTGGATCTCGGAATCATTTATCAGAGTAGGGTAGAGGTCACTATGTAAATGCTTTACATGTTAAAATATTTACAAGTATTATTATAACGATAAATATTTTGTTTTCATTATTCCGTTAATCATATTGTTCTAATTCTTAACCTCAAATTACATACGATATCATTTCTATTTTAGTTCAAATCTCCATTAAAACCACGTAACTAATGACAAATTAGAATTTTCTTCTAAAAACCTCGTATTATCCATTGCAAGGATCTCTTGTGAAGAGAGTCAGATGAAAGTTATTCATGATCAAAAGGGGTTTTGATTCTTGACTAACATATCTACTTGAAATGGATTATTTCTCACGTGCTTAACTGAGTTAAGTACTTTGAAATGTTAAATCATTTTGGTAACTAGATTTGTTGGAAATCAAAATTGACCAAAATAACGCAAGCACTTCAATGAAAGTTTTAAGACTACAAATGAATTGAAGAGTAGTCTTCATGAAATTCAATTTTGCTTCTCCAAGCAAAAACTCATTGAAATGAGTGGGAGCATTCTCTTAACCGTTAAGAAAAAGACGAGGTTTAAAGAAGTAAAATTAGAATGGAATTGTTACAAGATAATGGTAAAAGTAAATTTATTGAGAATAACTATACTAAACCTATCAATCCCAACCAATAAAGTTTCCATTTTGGAAGTGTTGGACACTGAAAGGAAACTACCCCAAATTATTGAAGAATCAGCAAGTTAGTTGTGGGACATCTAATGAGACTTTCTTCTATAAATGTTTATTTGATTGACATAAATTTTGCTAGTACTACTTCATCAATATTAGAAATCGGTGGTGGTTTTCATCATTGTATTCGATACATAAGATGATTAGAATATGACGACTAGCATCAAATGATGTTGAGAGATAGAGTCATTGTGTACTCAATATAGTTTTGGGTTTATTGTTATACCTTAATTATGACTATTAAGTGCATAGACTATGAATAAGAATATAATCTTGTTAAGATACAAAAGAGGTTTCACTTTTGTGACCCTATACACCATGATTTGATGTATGGCTAGCCCATTATCAAGGTGATTATATTGTAAACCAAACTAGAATGATATATCATGTAGATGATGCAAAACTCAAATTGGTAACCCAAGATTAAACTTTAAATTCTGGAATGATGAACGCAAAGGGTTAGCGAGTACTCTTGAAACCATTATATTGTTAATCTTATGGTATATGCGTATCTTGTATTCAAAGCAAGATGTCTCGTGCCTTTTGGTTGAAAAGGAAATCGAGGATGTAAATCATTGATCCAGAATAGGTTGATCATTTTCTTTTACCAACGATTTAAGTTGACACTAATGTGTTCACTTAATAAGGTAAAAAGAGAAATCTTTGAAGAAGTTCAAAGAGTTCCAGGAATCACGATTTAGTCGTGATGGGATTATCTAAGTGAAGACTTTGATATAAGCCAAATAAAATGTGATATAGTATCACAAGTTAATCTCTCTTAGCAAACATTATGGGAGAATGTGTGGTTGGATAAAGAAATCAAACGCTATTCGATATGGTTTGGACTTTAATCAAGTTACTTTGAGTTACTTGATCCTTTTGGGGATTTTATCATGTTATCTAAATTATTTTTCCACTAAATCTAAAACGATTCATATGAGATATGAAATAGTAGGGTACCATGCTTGTAAGTTTTCACAAGAAACAAATGCTCATTTTTCCTTACAATAATCACGAGTACAACCAGTTTCTTGGCCCGCAAAGCTGTCTTTCTAGAATACAAGTTTATTTCTATAAGACAGAGTGGAGAAAATATTCAAGAGCCACAAAAGAATTGTCTCAAAAAATATATGTCGCAAGAAACTGGTCTTTCTTGGCTACATGACGTTGTTTCTTCGAAAGCTAGGAGGTTGAACTCATCACTTGTTGAAGATGATGAATTCGTGTTACTTTTCTTGGAATATGTATCCTCCGACAATAATGCGATCACAACTGTCGATCATGATGATAACATGTTTAAATCTCATTTTAAGAATACATGTGGGATGTAATATTTTACAGTCAACTGGTCCACACATATCGGTAATGATTGGCTGACTAGAGTTTGACATTACTGTCGTGCGACGGTGGTGATCAGTTGATCCCCTTAGGTCATACCTAAAGGGTAACACTCTTAATTGATTATTTAATTGATGGTATGACGATACGGGTTAATTAAATTGCTTAAAATTGACGGACGATTTTGTGAGTATTATTGGCGTGTCTTATTGCAATTCGATTAAATAAAGATACGGTCTAAGTAATCAAATTGTTTTATTAATTAGATAAAATTATTGTTTACGAAACAATTGAAACTGAATGAATAATTTATTATAAATACAAGACGTTGTGATTTATAATTGATAAACCATTTTGGTACAAGTAATTATGAATTATTAAGTCGATTTTTGTACATGACATATTTTTATTAATACGTTGATTTTTAATATGTTAAAAATACATGACAATTTCACATGACTAGTAACATGTGACAATTGACAAATGACAAATATAAAATGGTCCTCCCATTTTATATAAGTGCCGAAATGGAGGGAGTATTAGGTTAAAATTGTGTTGATTATTTTTAAGTGGAAAACATGATGATTGCAACCTAATATAGCCATGCATGCCTATGATTTCTTGGGTAGAAAAACTTGCCCATGCATTCGCTCTCCTCCACCCCTCCCAACCGGTTTTAAAAGGGAATAATATAGGGTTTTTCCCACTAATTATTCATTCACTACTTACATTATAATTTCTAGTGTAAGAAATTATAAACATTCTATCTACATCTTATGAAAAATTAGAGTGATAAAAACTCCAAAAATACTTTCTCTTGACCGAAATAACAAGGGACCAAAACAAATATTTTGGGTCAATTTTTAGTAAGATTAATATTATTCTAGTTCTAATAATATTAGTCTTTTAAGAGGTTATCTTGGGTATTCATCTTTGGGAGGGATTCTAAGCTTGAATCTTTGTTCATCCATATAAGGAAAGCTCAAGAACAAGTAAGAAGGAGATCTTACTTGTGCCCTTTCATCCGAAATTCCATAGTAAGAAAGACGATTTCTTCTGTATTCTTATTTAAGTTTGCATGCATAATATCTAGTTTTAATTTTATGACTAAATTAAAATATCACATATATGAATATGTAAATTGATGAGATTAAATTTCTTACAAGTGGTATCATGAGCCTTAGGTTGTTTGCATGCAAATCGGTTTATAGTTTTTCCGAGTTATATGATTAACATACAAAACTAATTAATTTTGTTTTATGAAGATAAACCTAAAAATAACCTTTCATGTTAAAAGTTTCTGGTCCTAAGTGATTTTTAGGATTTTTTGGTTTATTTATGGATTTTATTGTTCATTTTATATAATAATGGCATTAAAATGTGATTTTTATGATAAAAATATCATTTTTGGACTAAAAATAGCTAAACTTCGATTTTTTCTGTGGTTTTTGGATATGTTTTCACATATATTATCTACTGATGGCCTGTAAATTTTCATAATAAAATGAGTTGTATTGCTCGAAATATGGATTTTTAAAGTTAAAATCATATTTAAATGGGTAAATAGGTTAATATGAGTTATATTTCGAATATGGTCATTAAAATTTAGTATGTTATCACATGCAATTTTACCAGATGCGTGTAAATTATTTGGCTATAATTAAGTCTTTATGCATGATTTATGAATTTTTGATGAAAAATCACATAAATAGTGACTTTAATTATTAAAAATGCTAAAACATACTTCATGACTAAAGAAAAATGTCACATGTTGCATTTTATCATATATTTAATATCTAAAAGTGAAAAGTTGATAAAAATAATTTTTCTCATATTTTTATGGTGATAATTGTTAAAATCGATAAACCGCAACATTGTTTTTCTCGATAAATTTTCAAAAATTTTAACCTAAGTTTTGAACATTATGAGTGTCATGGTATTTTTTCCAGAATGTTCATGAGTTTAAATTTCAAATTTTGAAATTATTTGATATTTTTATGATTTAATTTGAAGTTTATAGCATAATTTAGTATTTTAGGTCCATTTATGAACAATATTAAGAAATCTAGGTTAATTATTGTCAAATGTTAGTGGAGACTAATTTTGAGTCCTAAGTTGGTTAGGGTAATTAACTTGTACATAAATATGAATTTATGTAATTATTGTGATTTTTAAAAGGTTAAATCACGCAAATCCGTAAAAACCGATTAATATACGATATTGGCTCCTTAAAGGCGATTTAGCATAAAATTGGTCATGTTCATACATATTATAATGCTGCATTTTATTTATGATTGTCATTTTTTAATTTTATGTAATTTTTGAATTATGTAATTTTACTTAGTATGACCTTAGTTTTAATTGATATTACCCGAAATGTATGGGAATATCGATTCGGTTGTAATTTATTGTGATCTCGTATCACCGTTTTGTAATTTAATAGATTTATTTTTATTTTTAATTACAAATGTATAATAGGAAATTATGTAATTTATTATGTAATTTATTTATTCCGGAGTTCCTTGAAGACGGTGCCACTCGAGAAGGCGATCCATCAAAGAAAATGTTGCCTTGAAATGCGTGCCAAGACCGAAGTTCAAGGGACCAAAGGAGTTGGTTTATGAATTTGTAATAGTTTATTAGATTTACTTTTTTAGGAAGGCCATACTAGGATTTTATTTATGCTTTGCATTTTATTTATATGTTGCATGCATCGCTAAATCGTCATAACTAAAACATGCATTTTCATTTAAATCGAGTTTATCGACCGTGTCAATTACAATTATCGTAGTTCACCGCTTTAGTTCACTTAAAACGTGATAGATAATAAATTGACAAGACCTCTCGCTAAAATAAACAATTGAGACTTAGCCTTACCAAAAAGTAGAAACCATGAAAACCTATTTCGTGAGGGAGTGCACTCGGCCTTACCGGGGTAAAAACCTTGCTACGTAGGGGAAGTGGGTGATAAATGTCTACCCACCGAATTTATAAAGATGACGGTTGTATTCGGCTTTACCGATGCCCAAGTTGATGTAAATTTGGATCATGGACACATTTATTCGAAATTTGGGTTGAACTCAACGAAAGTATTCTCGACGGTTGCCGGATGTGTTTCGGGCTAAAGATAAATATTAATGTAAATTTATCGACCAAGAGTTCTAAAACTAGAATCGATTAAAAATTTAATCCACTGAGTTATATTGATAAGGGTTGTATTCGGCTTTACCGATGCCTAACTTAATATGAATTTGGGTCTTAGAATCATTTATCAAAGTTGGGTAGAGGTCACTAGATAAATGCAATAAAACTTGTTTAAATTAAAAATTTACGAGTGTTATTATTATTTTGAAAACGACAAATGTTTTATTCCTTCTATTTTAGTTTTGTAGACCACTTTTATTTCTCATAACAAATGGCCGCACCAAACACCAACGCCGCACCTCTCACTAATGTTTCATGGCTCCGATCCTTCATGGATCGTTGTAAACTTGAAAAGAATGGGTCAAATTTCTCCGATTGGGATGCCCAACTCAATTGAGCCGCCCAAGGTGACGACAAGCTTCGTTACGTCACCGAGGCCTCTCCACCCGAACCTAATGCTAGGTCGAGTACCACCACTAGGGAAGCATATGAGGCTTACCACAAAGAGTCCGCCGCTATGAAAAATGTGTTGATTTTTGCAATGGAGGCGGATCTCCAAAGGAGAGCCTTTAAAATGGGCACTGCTTATGAAATCTATTCCAAACCTGTGACAATGTTTTCGCAAGCTCCGAGGATCGTCCAATATGAGGCGGCCTCGGCATTCTTTGATCTCGATTTTAAGGAGGGCCAAAAGGTTATCCCTCACGTGCTCAAATTGTTGGAGCTAGTCGAGACTTTGAAGATTCAAAAAGTTGAAATCCCCAAAGAGCTCACTGTAGATAGGATTCTACACTCCTTATCCAAAGTCAAAGCATATGTTCAATTCCGGGTGAATTTTAACATGCAAGACAAGGACGTGTCTCTTGAAGAGTTGCACAAGTTACTTGTGCAAGCCGAAAGAGACATGGGGTTGAATGTTAACCCACCTAAGGACGTGCTTAATATAAGCACTAAGAGCAAAGGGAAGTTCAAAAAGAATGGGAAAAAGGGTAAGAGGCAAGCTCCCATGTCCACCAAGGCTAAGACTTTTGAAGCTAGCACTTCCAAGACCAAGAAGGGTCCTCTTGACAAATGCCATTATTGTAATGGTGTTGGACATTGGAAAAGGATATGTTCCAAGTATCTTGGTGACATCAAAGCTGGAAAGATCACTCCAGTAGGTAAATGACTATCCTTTCTTTTATGTTTCTAATTCAACTATGGTATTTTGATACAAAGTTATGATAATGTATCCCCTTTTTATTGTAAATAGGGCCTCCTTCAAGAAAAGACAAGGGAAAAGAGAAGCAAGCTTGAGAAGTCATGAAGGAGCTAGGAGTAGCTACCGATGAAGCTTAGCTTTTATTGTCTTTATTTTAATGTTATGAATTTTAGAACTATTTTGATTTCCGTGTTCGACATGGAAATGGTTGATCCTTTCTAAACAATGGTTGTATTTTTGATTATGGTGGCTTGGTTTGCAACCCAAGTCACCCCTTTTATCGTATTTCTTTGTTCTAAAAATTCGTCTTTATATGCTTGCACATAGAAACATATGATCATCTACTTAAAGTGATCTAATAGACAACTATAATGATGGGATTCATTATATGTCCACAAGCTTAAGGCTTGTGTATGATCAATTATAAAGTGATGTTGAGTTGATGAACTCTCCTAAAGAAATGTCAATTACTAAGTACACTCATCAAATTTAAAATCTATTAGTCAATCTATGAGATAGTCCTCCTTCTACTTCAAAATCATTATTTGTATCTCATAAGATATCTTTGAATATTTAGTGTATTTATTCTAAAGATAGAGTGGGAGAAAAATGAAGACACAAAGAATACAAAGAATAATTTGTATGCTTGAGTAAATGAGATCTACGAAAGAAAGAATGATTTGTATACCTAAATAAATAGTATACATAAATAGATGAGATCTATGGTCTCGAATAGATGAGATCTACATGACAAAAGAGACCAAATGAAGTAATCAAAAGAATATGTTCTCAAGATAACTACACGAGGAGACCAAAAGAAAGTTTTGAAAGAAAATGACTAAAGAAAAGTCTTAACAAGAGATTTGGCTAGTTTATGAACAACATATGACCAAGAGTTTCATTATTGATATTTACTTAAGATCCTAAATGAAACAGAGTTGCATCTTCGAATATAAATGAGATTTATGATTAATAGTTGGAAAGGAAGATATGCTGATATCTACAAAAGCTAAGTTAATTGTTAATTACGCGAGTGTCATTACTTAACCTCATTATGAAAATGAAATGGTTAAACCTCCTTCCGAAAAAGGGTATTTTGAGAAGGACGTGTATTAAATGGAATTTCACATTTAAATAATGACATTGCTACGCATCATTATAAAAATGAATGAGTTAGAGATTAAAATCTCTTTCCATAAAATTTAAGACTGAAACCTTTTCAAAATAGGTATTTTGAAAGGATATGTTGGGAACATATATGGTTTTAATCTTAATAACTTGGCAAAGCAAAATGTATTTCAATTCTTGAAATGTTTCGATTGAGTAGTCAATTGCGAAACATGTGGAATTAAGTGGGAGTTTGAAATTATCATGTGAAGACATGAAATTTAGTGGGAGCAATCATCTTGTAAAATTTATAACTCATTACTCATTGAGAATGACGAGCTAGTACTATCTTTCACAAAGAAGTATTTGAGTATTCAGTTCTGGATGAAAATGGACTATGATGAATCCAACTACATCATGGAATGTTGGATAGGTATTGAGATATACACATCAAATCAACGAGAAACATAGGTTATTCATATCGATGAAAATGGAATTACCATAAGTAGTCATGGTCATTCAATGAACCTAAGAATGGTTGATCACATGATTAAAGATTACTAATGTTTTCGCCATTAGAATAATCATGCACATGTCCAATAATGAATCATATGCTTAAGAGCATGATGAGTCATTGATGACAAGAACACTATGTTATGTGACAAGAAGTAGCACATATTGAAATTCGAAAACGCGTAAGGATTGATGAAGATCCTAAACTAATTAAGCTTAAAGAGAAATAAGAAGATGGAAGGATACTAAGTTATAGTAAGAGGTTACTCAAAACTAGTATTTTCTAATATGATAGGACTTATGAGAAGTGCTAGGCTAATTATCTTGACAATTATTGCAAGACCCTAAAAAACGTATACCTAGTGCATTGCGAGTTGGTAGAACACTTGACCAGTGCAAGTTATATCATCCACCACAATTCGTTGGTTATGTGATAAACAACTAGAAAGTTCTTTCAAGATAAAGAACCTAAACCTAGGTTGGGAACCTAGATGTGTACTTGGTAAGGTTCATGCTATGAGAGATAACATGAATATAAAGGAAAGTGCAATACAAGAAGTATGAACACATAGTCACATGGTATGCTAAACTTCTATTGCAATCAACAAGTTTTTTCACACTTATATACATCACAAGGTAGTAATATTGTATTGACTAACTGAATATGATGTCCACATTCGTCGCTTGAGTTATTATTAACTCACCTTATACTTTGTTACATCCAAACGGGTTGTAGAGACAATTGAACCCCATTAAAGTGAACACGGATTAACATTGTATTCGCCCATAGTCACTTACATGAGGTGCCGTCTCGAAGTGACTAGAGTGTGATGCGATTCATGGCCAGTTCAAATGCCATATAGTCATATGAGATGACTAGTCGATCACATAGGCAGACTGTTAGGAACACTTTGTCGGGCCTTATGACCGCTTATAGAGTTCTGGCAAATTTATATAGCGTGGTCGTGGCGAGAGCTACTATTGTATTCTAATGAGTCGATTCTTTTGACTAAAGACTGTTCGCCAAAGGTGGCATAGTTTCAGATTAACTTTGATTTATGTTACTACGACCTTCGTAAATGGGGTCAAATCGACATATTTTGGGTTATGATGGCTGTGGCTAGTCGAAGGGAATAAGTGCGATAGGAATTGTCCACCCCTTGTCAGGGTTATAACAATATCTCAGGGCCACTCGAGGAGTAATGAACTGAAAATGCGTGGCCACGCTCGGAAGGTATCTATGGTAGATAATTCCGGTCAATCAGTTATTCTCCAGATCGAGGAAACCACTCTCGATATGAACACTAGCAAGTACGACCTTAAAGACACCTTGCATTGAGTGGGAGATAGTAATAGGACAAGAGAATTGGTGACGCACACTTGTCGAGGGCAAGTGAGAGATTGTTGGAATATGTGTCCTCCGACAATAATGCGATCACAACCGTCGATCATGTTGATCACATATTTAAATCTCATTTTAAGAATACATGTGGGATGTAATATTTTATAGTCAACTGGTCCACACATATCGGTAATGTTTGGCTGACTAGAGTTTGACATTACTGTCGTGCGACGGTGGTGATCAGTTGATCCCCTTAGGTCATACCTAAAGGATAACACTCTTAATTGATTATTTAATTGATCGTATGACGATACGGGTTAATTAAATTGCTTAAAATTGACGGACGATTTTGTGAGTATTATTGACGTGTCTTATTGTAATTCGATTAAATAAAGATATGGTCTAAGTAATCAAATTGTTTTATTACTTAGATAAAATTATTGTTTACGAAACAATTTAAACTGAATGAATAATTTATCATAAATACAAGACGTTGTGATTTATAATTGATAAACCATTTTGGTACAAGTAATTATGAATTACTAAATTGATTTTTGTACATGACGTATTTTTATTAATACGTTGATTTTTAATATGTTAAAAATACATGACAATTTCACATGACTAGTAACATGTGACAATTGACAAATGACAAATATAAAATGGACCTCCCATTTTATATAAGTGCCGAAATGGAGGGTGTATTAGGTTAAAATTGTGTTGATTATTTTTAAGTGGAAAACATGATGATTGTAACCTAATATAGCCATGCATGCCTATGATTTCTTGGGTAGAAAAACCTGCCCATGCATTGGCTCTCCTCCACCCCTCCCCACCGGTTTTCAAAGGGAATAATAGAGGGTTTTTCCCTCTAATTATTCATTCACTACTTACATTATAATTTCTAGTGTAAGAAATTATAAACATTCTCTCTACATCTTATGAAAAATTAGAGTGATAAAAACTCCAAAAATCCTTTCTCTTGACCGAAATAACAAGACACCAAAACAAATATTTTGGGTCAATTTTTAGTAAGATAAATATTATTCTAGTTCTAATAATATTAGTCTTTTAAGAGGTTATCTTGGGTATTCATCTTTGGGAGGGATTCTAAGCTTGAATCTTTGTTCATCCATATAAGGAAAGCTCAAGAACAAGTAAGAAGGAGATCTTACATGTGCCCTTTAATCCGAAATTCCATAGTAAGAAAGAAGATTTCTTCTCTATTCTTATTTAAGTTCGCATGCATAAGATCTAGTTTTAATTTTATGACTAAATTAAAATGTCACATATATGAATATGTAAATTAATGAGATTAAATTTCTTACAACTTTTAGAAAGTAAAAATCTTGCAACTTACAAATAAATTGTTTGATTCAAGTTACTTCTGGAAAGTAATGAGTTGTGACTACTCAAGGTAGATACTATGCAAGGAGACCAAAAGAAGATGTTCTTGAGGATACTACTCGAGGAGACCAAAAGAAGATGTTCTTAAGGAAACTATATGAGGACATCAAAAGAAGGCGTTCTTTTGAAATTTAGATTATGATCTATGAGAGTGTTTAAGTCACAGCTCATTAGAAGGCTTAGAGCCATGAAAATCCGAAATAAATTCCAAGTGAATTTGTTAGATATTAAAGCTTGATTGGTGGCAAAGGGTTTTTGCACTAGTTGAAGTGCTTAAGTCTATTCGGATCTTCTTAGGGATTGTATTTCATTATGATGATATATGTATCGAGTGAATCTAAAACCCGCTTCTTGAATTAGATTCGAAAAGAAGGAATGTATTCGATACATGTCATGAGTTTTGTAGATTCTTACAATCCTAAGACAATGTGACACTTAAAAGATAGTCTTAAGTAGGACATCAATGAGTTGGAGTCAATGTTTTGATCATGTTATAAAAATTTTCTCGACGGGTCGAGAAGTTGTGTTTATACATAAAGTTTAGTGGGAGTTTTGGAAATTTTGTTTAGTCTTATATGTGGATGACATATTGATCATTGGGAATGATTTAAGACTTTTGGAGTAATATAATACATCTTTAATATCTGGATTTATGGAGATAAATCCACATTATATTAGCGCCAAATAAGAAGTCTTATGTTGATAAGATTTATGATTAGTTCAATCGAGTTGAACATATTTGATTGATTCTATTTGCTTCCGCTGCCAGATCAATTAAATGAGTAATGATGTATAACACTTCATATACTTTGAGTATGATGAATTATTTCAAAATCGAATTTTAGTAATAGTTACCAAGTAGCCATATAGATTATTCTTAAGTACTTGAGGAAGCATTAAGGATGTAAAGTTAAGTGTTTTGATGCAATTCACTAATTTGTTTAATGGCTTACACTAATGACTGTTGTGATTGTATAAGATTTCGGATAAAAACCGTATTCAAATCATCTAAATATGGTTAAGGAACAATTGTGGTTATGTTATTTAAGAAATGGATTTATTAGAATCGTTCTAAGCAATAAAGAACAATGAGAGATGCTTACAACGGAAATTGAGTACACTTGCTATCATGAGATATGCAAGAGGGATGGGTCCCGCACACTGTGAAAACAGTGGGAGCTATTCTAAGGCAAGAGAGCCTATGTCTAGATTGGATCTAGACACGTACTCAGAAAGTTTTTGTAATACAAGTATATGCATTACGAAAGGAAAACAAGTGTGTAGCAAGGTTGAGCAAGGAGTTGCTAAAACCTACTAACCAATGCCTATTCATAGGCTTAACATGATGAGTCATGTCATTTCAATTGGATTGAGATGAACAACTACATACAAGATCTAAATTGGATTATAGAATATGAAGTAGTAATCAGGTATTGACTACTCATATGATAATCACATTTATCATTTGAGTTATCATTAACTCATCTTGTACTTTGTTATATCCAATGGGTTGTAGAGACAACTATGAACCCCATTAAAGTGAACTGGATTAACATAGTATTCTCCCTTAGTTGCTTATATGAGGTGACGTCTCGAAGTAATTAGAGTGTGATGCGATTGATGGCAAGTTCAAGTGCCATAGAGTCATAAGGAGATGACTAGTCGATCACATAGTCAGACTGTGAGGGACACTCTGTCGGGCTTATGACCGCTTGTAGAGTTCTGGCAATTTTTATAGTCTGGTCGTGGCGAGAGCTACTATGGTATTCTTATGAGTCGATTATTTAACTAATGACTGTTCGCTTAAGATGGCACAGTTTCAGGGTGACTTTGATTTATGTCCGGCGACCTTCGTAATTGGAGTATAATGGGCATGTTTTGGGTCATGATGAGTTGTGGCTAATCGAAGGGAAGAGTTCAATAGGAATTGTCCATCCCCGTCAGGGTTTTGTTATATCTTAAGGCCACTCGAGGAGCAATGAACTGGAAATGCATGGCCACGCTCGGAAGGTATCTATGGTAGATAATTCCGGTCACACAGTTATTCTCCATATTGAGGAAACCACTCTAGATATGATCAAATGCAAGTACCACCTGTAAGACACCTTGCATTGAGTGGGAGATAGTAATAGGACAAGAGAATTGGTGACACACACTTGTCGCGTACAAGTGGGAGATTGTTGGAGTATGTGTCCACGACAATAATGCGATCACATGTTTAAATCTCATATTAAGAATACTAAAGGTAAAGTAATATTTGTCAACTGATCCACATTGATCGGTAATGATTGGCTGACTAGAGTTTCACATTACTGTCGTGTGATGGTGGTGATCAGTTGATCCCTTAAGGTCATACCTCTCGGGAACATTCTTAATTGACTAATTAATTAATTGTATGACGATACAAGTTAATTAATTCCTTAAAATTGAAGAAATGATTTTGTGAGTATAAATACGTATCTTATTGTAATTCGATTAAATAAGATTCGTACTAAGTAACTAAATTGTTTTATTACTTAGGTTAGTTAATGTTTATGAAACAATTATAATAAGAATGAATTGTTTATTATAAATACAAGTAGTTGTGATTTATAATTATATGACCATTTTAAGTAATTGTAATTGTGAATTACTAGTTAATTTTTGTATGTGATTTATTTCATTTATATAATGATTTTAATTTGTTAAAAATGCATTATTTAAATGACATGTCGAGTAACATGTCCAATTGTCACACAATACAAATTAACAAATTGACAAAACTTAAAATGGACCCATTTTATATAGGTGTACCGTGTGAGTGGAGGGAGTTGGGTAAGTTTAGGATTTAATTAGTGCTCTAATTGAGAATTAGGCATAATGATTATGTCCTTTATAGACCTAAACCTAACCCTACACTATGTGTCTTGAGAAGAACAAATGTGTGCAAGTATTGGACACTCTACCCTTGGCAAAACCGTGGCCTCCCCCCTTTATACACTCAAGTAGTGTATTTTCACTCACTAGTTCATTCTTATGAGTTTTAGTTAGAGAAAAACCAAAACCTCTCTTGTTTTTGTTGTTGAACAAAATTGATAAACTCACATAAATCTCTAATATTATTAACATATTACTAGAAGTAGTAATCACTTAATATTAGTAATATTAAGGGAACAAATATTAATTCTAGTAATCAAATTAATATTTTTATTAAGAGTGATTTTCTTGGTACAATCCTTGAGGAGAGATTCTGAATTGAATCTTGTTCATCCATTTGGAAATCTCAAGAACTAAGTAAGGTAATAGACCTTACTAGTGCCCTAATAGCCGAAAATACATTTGTAAGGGACCGATTTTTTTCACTCTTGTATTTTGTTTTGCATGCATAAGATCTAGAATTAATTTTATGACTAAATTAATTTATCACATATTCAATATGTAAACTTATGATATTGATGAATCTAACATGCAGTACATATATGGGATCATGTTTCTTCAATGATTTCTACACACTTCTCATTTTTCACACAAAATCATAATCTCAGAGAACGAGCAAAAGTTTTTTTCCCCTTTGTATCTTAGGATAATATGCTTTACCAAGCATTTCACGTGCTTTAGCGGAAGTAATTGTACGTGAGGTGACTTTTTTTTAGTAAATAGCAAATGAATTTTTTTATTATAATTGCTTGATCGTACGCTAAAAGTAATTTGTTTTGGCTGTGTGCTAGGCTTTAACTGAAGGACTTCATGCTCCGGTTGTATTTTCTCACAATGACTTATTATCTGCTATCTGGGAACATAATGGTGAATGAAGAGGAAGGTGAAACCACCACGAGGCAGTTCAGCAAATACTGTACTGGTTTGAGTAATAATTATGCCTTTTGTTTGTAGCAAATATTGTACTGATTTTAGAGGGGTTATTTGTCATGTGTATGTATAGATTTTACAGTATTTATTTCCTAATAAAGAAGGATTCCAATGTAAAATTGATAATTAGGATATACTATTTTAAATCAAATGATTTGAATGTTTGTTATACTAGTGTAAGTTTTGGTATTTGGATTGTGTAATTTCGGCAGCAAAATTTTATATATAAAAAAAAGCAATAATAAATTGCGTCGGCTCTTGAAAGAAATGATGCAAATGAGAAAAATGAATTGGCCCTAAAACAAAATATCAATTGCATCAGTTATGATATCAAATGACGCAAAACATAAAGAAAATGTATCGGTTCTATAAAGAACTGATGCAAATGATGAAGCATTTGCGTCGGTTGTACCTACAATTGCGTCAGTTTTTTAAACACAATTGACGCAATTTGGTGCTCTTTTGCGTCGGTTTTTAAGACACAACTGGCGCAAATGTTGAACTTTTTGCGTCGGTTCCACAACTGACGCATATCAAATACGAACCCTCGATATACGTCAGTCCAAAACCGACGCAAAAGACCCTATACAACTGACGCAATAGGGATTTTTTCCATTAGTGAAGGTGAGAGACCCTGACGACCGTCCAAATATCCTCCCGACAGGCCGAATACCAAGCCCTCCAGCCAGACAGAGGACATAAGCCCTCCAGTCAGGCCGGATCCCACCTACTTCAATTATTACAAGAAGAAAAACTATACATGATTAAATATCTACACAGAATTAAAACATACGTTAGGTTATTAGGTTTAAAGAAAATAGGTTAATAGGTTGAAGACAACCGGTTATAGGTTAACAGGTTTGAAGAAAACAGGTTAAACAGGTTGACAGGTTTGAAAAGAATGACAGGATTGAAAAAAGCAAGCCTAAAAGGCGTACTTTATATCATTAATAAAACCCTTGTCCTCTGGGGCAAAGGCAACAAATTATATATCTATCCTAATAGGAATAACCTCCCTGACCAAGACCAAAAAAACATAAAATTGTCTTTACATGGACATTCCCCCTATGCTAACGTACAAAATGATTAACGATTCTACCAAGGACATTCTCCTCGGTTGGACAAGATACCATTGTTTGACATTTCTGTGAATGACATCCCTCTTGTCAGGGCTAGATACTAACACCGATAAGAGAAACGAAAGTCTTACCACCAGAATATGAAACCCCGACAGCCTTAACAATCTTAGGAACCTTGAAGGAGCCTTCAAACAACGAAGAAAACACTCCACCCCGCAGCAGAATGGCCACGACCTCTCCATTAGAGGAATTGCCAGAAAGGCAGTTACTATCTCAGAAGGATACTCAATATTTCTCACCCAATGATCCACTGCAAAAGAAGGTACATTCTGTTAAATATTTCCTGCTTTCTTTTGAACTAACAAAATATGTGCAGGATAAGGAAAAAGTTGCAGGATACTTACCACCAACGCTGGCATCAAAATTGAGATACGCCTGGTCAGGCCCAACCGAGTTGGCCCTGATAAATATATAGCCAGTCCACCCAGATGGGAGAATTTTCAGGAATTCATACGTCAGAATGAGCAGGAATAATCCCTTTATCCTTCAAAATTTTCTCAAACTCAAATGGTGACCGTATCAACAGCTGGAACAGAGGATGCATCCCCAAGAATGATGGATTGATTTTCAGAAGTTGCTTCGACATGATTAGGAACCGACGGAATGCTAGAGTAACAACACCCCTGGTGGATTTTCTCTTAGTAACCATGATGTAATTTTTGGGTGTTTTCTAGGTTTTTTCGATGAATAATAAAGGATAATTCGATAATTTTTCAGAGAATTAATCGGTGTTTGGTGGAAAATAAAGCATGAAGTGAAGAAGTTATTTACAGACGGTAAAAATAAGAGTTTACTGCAACTAGCCGTTTCGTTAATAATGAAACACGCAGAATCATCCTGGAGAAGTTGTCTAAAGATGAATAGAGAAGGTTATCTCCTTATTACTGGCCTGACCCAGTGATAATAAGGAGATACGGGGTAATTATTGGGCCCGGAATTTCGCACTACTGACATGATAGAATCCTACCCTGGCCTGACGGTCAAGGTAGGTCCGCCGGGGTAGTTCAAGTTTGGCACCAGTCGCTGAACTTAGACTCCCGCATTATCTTCTGGATCAAGTTCAACCCTGGCCTGACAATCAGGACAAGATCGTCAGGGTAGCTCGAGCCTGGCACCAGGCAAGAGAGGACAACGATCAAATATAATGTCAACATTTGACCAAGTCATGGATAACTATATAATATTACCACTTAAATATGGTAATTAAGAGAAAGATTTGGTCATAATTATGGAGCATTAATAGGCATTGTTGCGCATTTAAGGAGCAATTAAGTTTGCATTTAAGGAGAAAGATAAGCAATCAATGAGGCAATTAAGAGAGAATATTTGATCTTGATGGTGAAGATTATTCTACAACTTGAAGGAAGCTATATAAGGAGGATCAAGCATCATTTTAAGGGACACGACCATTCCACACTTTGCATTCGACGGAGAACATACACAACACATTCTACATTATCTCACACAAACATACATACTACAATCTACACAATACTTAGGGAATATTACAGGCATTATCAATATCATACTTATATTCTCTCAATTATATAGTGAAATCCTCTCCTGGCTTGGTGCCCGTGGTTTTTTCCCATTAAAGGGTTTTCCTCGTATAAATCTTTGTGTCATCTTCTCTTTTATTGTTTATTACATTTACGTTCGTTTCTACTTACATTATCAACCGTGTAAAGGTACAATCACGATAACATCAAAATAGGAAAATACTAGTTAACCCCCATACTATTCTACCCTGGTCATATTTCCAGCCCTGTGCAAAATACGGTCTAAACAACAACAATAATAATAATATAATTTTTTTTCTTTTTTTTTTAGAGAGAGAAAGATGAGGGAGTGTGTTGTCGCCTGCTGCTACTCGTTCGGCTGCCTACCACCGTATCTAGCCAGCCACTCAGACCTCACGTTGCCGGCCTGGTTAACGTTGCGGTGTTAGGGTTTATTTTTCCGGTGCGTTCTGCATTTTTTTTTTGTGTTTTAGGGTTTGTCGTTTATGCTGATGTCTTTCTCATCGGTCTGAATGGCCATCCTCCTAACGTCAACAACCAGATCTCGCCGGTGCTTTATGGCGTTTGTGTTGTCGTTTTTTGAAGCTGCGTTTTTCAGGTTTTCGGGTTTTCAGCGTGAGGTTTGATCTTTTCTACCGCCTACCAGCGTTGATGAGAGGCTTCCGCGTCAGAGCCGCCTTGTCGTTGCCTGAGGTTGCCTTTAGGTGTTTCGTTTTTCTGGTTTACGGTTGTGATCGTTGCTTCCCATTGTCGCAGTGGTCTGATTGCCGCGTGTTGGCCGTTGACTCATGTTGGGCTATCAAAGCCTTCGGCCAGTAGTGTTGCTAACGTCACTATTGGCTTTTACGAGGTTAGTGCTGTGCTTCTTGCTCAGTTCTGACCTTCATGTGGTGGCTGTTTGGTTGTGTGGCTGGTGGTTGTGGTGTCTTGGGTTTATTTTCGTACATGTGGGTTGCTTGCTTTGTCGGTAGCTTTGCTTCCTTTGTGTCATGCCCGACTTGGTATTGTATCACTGTCCTTTTGTTGGTCTTCATGGGTGTCAGGATGGTGGTAGTAGGGGTCTTGTTAAAACCGCCATGCGACGGCACATTCAGGATCGGCATTGCCGTGGTGAAACTATGGTACTTACACGTCAAACTCTTTCCGGTAGTTTGACTGTTTTTTCTAATGCTGAGATTACTTTAAAGCGGATAAGATTTTAGATATGTGGGATATGCTTTAAAACTCATACCTTTCGTACTACATGTCAAAATAGTTGGAATGACGTTGTGGCACCTTCGGATTGTGGTGATAAACTTATTCGCTTTATTACTTCTAATATATCCAGACCTTCTATTTCGCCTCCGTCGGTTCTCTCGTCTAATGTTGGGGTTGAGCCTGTTGGTTGGTCTATCTCTTTGCTTGGTCGTTTGTTATATTTGAGGTTACGCACCGTGAAATATATCCCTCCTACGTGTCGCCTTAGGTTTGCTTGGGTTTTGAAAGGGGCATTAGATGATGTGGCTGACTCTCCTAGTGACCTCTCATGTTGGATTCGTTTGCCTGTGTTTCCTCTTACTATACTTAATACCTTCTCCCCGAGGAGTAATCTTAAGTGTAGGACCACTAATAGAAAAACCCCCTATTGCGTCAGTTGTAGAGGGCCTTTTGCGTCGGTTTTGGACTGACGTATATCGAGGGGTCGTATTTGATATGCGTCAGTTGTGGAACCGACGCAAATAGTTCAAAATTTGCGTCAGTTGTGTATTAAAAACCGACGCAAAAAAGTACCAATTGCGTCAGTTATTTTTTAAAAACTGACGCAAATGTAGGTACAACTGACGCAATTGCTTCAACATTTGCATCAGTTCTTTATAGAACCGATGCATTTTCTTTATTTTTTGCGTCATTTATTGTCATAACTAATGCAATTGATATTTTGTTTAGGGTCAATTCATTTTTCTCAATTGCATCATTTCTTTCAAGAACCGACGCAATCTATTAATGTTTTTTTTTTATATATAAAATTTTACTACCGAAATTATACAATCTGAATACCAAAACTTACACCAGGATAAAAATCATTCAAATCATTTAATTTAAAATAATAGATCCTAATTATCAATTTACATTGCAATCCTTCTTTATTAGGAAATAAATACTCTGAAATCTATACATAAAAATGACAAATAAACCCTCTAAAATCAGTACAATATTTTCTACAAACAAAAGGCATAATTATTACTCAAATCAGTACAGTTTTTGCTTAACTGCCTGGTGGTGGTTTCATCTTCCTTTTCATTCACCATTATGTTCCCAGATAGCAAGTCATTTTGAGAAAATGCAACCGGAGCATGAAGTCCTTCAGTTAAAGCCTAGGACACAACCAAAACATATTATTTTCAGCGTATGATCAACCAATTACAATAAAAAACTTCATTTGCTATTTACTAAAAAAAAATGTCGCTTCACGTACAATTACTTCCGCCAAAGCACGTGAAATTCTAGGTAAAGCATATTATCCTAAGATAGAAAGAGGAAAACAAACTTTTACGCGTTCCCTAAAATTATGATTTTGTGTGAAAAATAAGAACTGTGTAGAAATCATTGAAGAAACATGATCCCATAAGCTGAGATTAAACAACATGTAGGCATTACAGATAACTGCATAGCCCATAAACCAGTGTAGCAAGTTAAAACTAGAAAAAACAAATTCATAGCTGAAAGATCACATCTGAAAATCTTAATGTACTACTTTTTCTTTCGGTTTAAATTGCTGGAATATGTGTCCTCCGACAATAATGCGATCACAACTGTTGATCATGATGATCACATGTTTAAATCTCATTTTTAAGAATACATGTGGGATGTAATATTTTACAAGTCAACTGGTCCACACATATCGGTAATGATTGGCTGACTAGAGTTTGACATTACTGTCGTGCGACGGTGGTGATCAGTTGATCCCCTTAGGTCATACCTATAGGGAAATACCCTTAATTGATTATTTGATTAATCGTATGCCAATACGAGTTAATTAAATTGCTTAAAATTGACGGATGATTTGTGAGTGAGATTAACGTGTCTTATTGTAATTCGATTATATTAGATATGGTCTAAGTCATCGAATTGTTTTATTACTTGCATAAAATTATTGTTTACGAAACAATTGAAATCGAAATTGAATGAATAATTTATTATAAATACAAGACGTTGTAGTTTATAATTTGATAAACCGTTTTGGTACAAGTAATTACGAATTACTAGTCGATTTTGTAAATGACATATTTTATGAGTATGTTGATTTTTAATATGTTAAAAATACATTACATTGTGACATGTCATGTAATATGTTACATGTGACAAAATTAACAAGTGACAAATTAAAATGGACTACCCATTTTATTTTAGGTGTGCCGAAATAATAAAGGGAGTATAAGATTTATATTGTATTTTTATCTTAAGTGGAAAACACAATAATTAGATCTAAATAGTAGCTATGCAAACCTAGCTTTTGAGAAGAGAAATTTTTCCATGCATTGGCTCCCTCATTATCCATACTCCAACCGGTTTTCCCACTAGAGAAATACCAATGTTTTCTCTTTAATTATTCATTACCTCATTGATGCGGTCGTTTTCACACCAAAAATAAATTCCTAAGAACTACTAGCAGAAGCTAGCGGCAAGTAGGGTCGATCTCCTCAGGGAAGCAGAAAAGTGTATAGTCTAATCTAAGTCTGTTGGTTTAACGGGGGTTTGTTTGATGTTTTGTCACTAAACAACTAATAAGTGTAAGGAAAGAGAAATAATAGGAAAAGAATAAAGACGTAAACAATAGAGAAAGAGTTATGCTAGGACAGTCGGTCCACCATGGTACTTCTGCAATAAACTAAAGGTAAAGGTCGGTCAAATTACTGTGAGAAGGGTAGCATTATCTCCTTTCGGTCTCAAATCTGCAGTATCTCCTTTCGGTCTCAACTCACCCTAGATTACTTCTAGCTTGACTTTCGCCCTCACTAGGTTGATCCATTAATCATGACAGGTCCGCTCTTTCCAATCTTTCGATCTAGGTCAAAGCTTAACTAAATTAATTAACTCCTCCCATGCATTCAATTCGTTAATTATCGTCACAAATTGTCTGGGGTCAATTCTCACATTAATCCTTTCTACCCTAATTATCGATTAATTGCAATATACCATGGCTTCCCTAAAATCCTAGCATAAGGGGAATTAGCTACTCATAATAACAATTGCGATAACAATAGAATACGAATAAACTGAATAAGAAAGCATAGCGATTGAATCAAATAGATCTAGAAGCATAAAGGGAATAATTAAAGCAATAACTAATAACAATAAATTGACAAGAGTGGAGAAAAGCAATTAATTAAAGAACAAGAGTTTAAGGGTAGAGATTACTAATTAATTGAAGAGAGGAAGAAGGAACGTTGTCACGCCGTTCCAAGCAATGTCAAGCGTAATGTAAAACTGAGAAATGTAAAATGATAGATGATCCTTTAGGTCTACTCGTGTCTCTTATTTATAATAAGAGATATTTATTATTTCCTAAAATAATTATAAAGATAAGACTAAACATAATAAATCTCGCGCAACATGATTCACGCAGCAGCTCATAGTCGATCGAGCAACAATGGCTCTCGATCGAGCACTATTCCAGCAACTCCCTCTTCGATCGAACAAGTATGGCCTTCGATCGAGTACTTTCTCAGCAGCATAGGTCGATCGAGAAAGGGTTCCATTCGATCGACCACATAGCATAACAAAATAATTCGATCGAGCTGCAATCAGTTCGAACCTCCACAATTGGCTTTGACGCTTATAAATACGACTTCGCGCTCTCCAATGTAGCGACATTTCCACTCCAAATCTACTCATCTCTTAAGTGCAAGCTTGTGGGACGGTTTTAGGCTCAAATATCGCTCCTTCGGGTACGTACTGCAAATAACACAGAAATACCAAAGTACGCGTGCGGGACATTTTTATAGCAAATAACTACGAATAAAGTACGGAAATGCGTGCTAAAAGGGTCCTAAAACACTATATAAATAGCACGCATCAAACTTCCCCAAACCGAACCTTTGCTTGTCCTCAAGCAAACTAATGCAACTAATATGGACTAAAAAGAAAGGAGTAAAACATGGACAAGCCGTAAACCGTCAACTTAAACCATTTTAATGCAACAGAATCAACTACTAAAAGCTCAATGTCAAACAAACGAATTTTTGCATATTTCAAAAAGATGTTGAACTTTCGACCTTGGAAGACATTCAAAATCGGACTCTCACGGGTCGCTCAATCACACAATTAAGCACAAGGTGATATATAGTGTAAGGTAGAAGGAATAAAGAACACTCACCTAACTGCAACCTATAAGAACATGCATGCAATCTAACATGAATAAAGTCTCTACAACCGTACATATGCATTCCAACCAAACTGATGGCCAAGACACATGCCGAGGACTTACATATGGGTAAGTGAGGTAATGGGTAAGAAGGGGCTAAAATGAATTTGGATATGTGGGGTTAATAGCCAGGCTAGCAACAACGAATCCAAATTATACAACTTCCCAACTTCGAACTCAACTAATCAAGACAAAACAAAGGCAAATTGGATGCACACAACTCGCTAAACACCATAAAATTATCAACTCCCCATAAAGTATAGATAAAACATGGGAGTATAAATCATAACATAATTCTTTCATTTTCCGCATATGATTTTTCTTTCTTTCTCATATTTTTTCCTTTTTCTTTTTTTTTTTTTCATTCTTTTTTTTTTTTCATCTTTCTCCTTCATTCTTTCACCCATCCATCTTATAATAGGAATTAATAACCAAATGCAATCAACACATTCCCGGTATTGCTACCATTACTAGCTCGGCTAGGGTAGGAAAAATATGGATTGTAGCTAAATAGGGACAAAATAGGCAATTTGGCTATGTGGAGCTCATGGGTAAAACGAAATAAAGGGATTGCCTCTCCAAACATATGTCACCAACCACAGACCCGAATGCATACAGGTACTAAGTAGACAAAACTCATGCTTATGCAATTTGATGTTACACGCCTTATAAGGAGTAACTACTCACATCCTACATGAACTGGTCATGAATGACACCAGATTATAAACTCTAAACCTCGAAAAAATGGTGTAGTTTGCCAAAATTTCAAGTCAAGTCTACTAGTTCAACAAATTTTGAAACGAAATTCGAGAAATTGCACAAACTTTTGCTAAAAGAAGTGATAAAATGCAAGGCTTAAGCAAAAGACAATTTACAGCAATGAAAAACTCCAATCAGACTCAACCTAAAATGCATAAATAAACATGATTTTTTTTGAATTTTTGTGAAAATTTTGTTGTTTTTATGGATTTTAATATTTTGAAATTAAATACAATGCATGCAGAAATGCAAGAAATATGAATGCAAAACAAATGCAAATGCAGACTCAAGGATGCATTACCCTCCCCAAACCAAATCGTACAATGTCCTCATTGTACACACAGCTAACAGCAGCAGAGAGGATGGTAAAAATGCAAACTCAAATGCAAACGAAATGAAACTAAACTAGAGGAGAGAAAAAGAGATGGAGTAGGAAACTCACAAGACATAACCCTCCCAAACCAGCTAGGAAGTCAGGGAGAGAGTAGCGATCGTGATAACAAAGGGGATCACGAACATATATTGTCGCGGCAACAGCAGGGGCCGCAAAAAAGAGGAGTAACAGCAGTGAATCACGTCAATCAAGTTCTGCAAACAACTTGAGTTCTAATTAATAATTAAGCAGTGAACAAACCTCCCCAAACCAATTCCCAACAAAAGGGAATTGCAATAAAACAGAGATAAATAGGGGAGAAAGAACTCAGTGAAATTAACCAACAGAGAATAATTAAACCAAAATAAACAGCGTGATTTGGTTTAATTAAAACTTTGAAAAATATTTGGGTAATAAAATGGTAAATTTGTTTGCAAAAATTTGTGAAAAATAGGTAAGGGATGTAGCATAAATAAGTTAAAAAAAACAAAGGGAAAATAAGGAAGAAAAATAAACGAGAAAGAAAAGAAGAAAAACTCCCTCTAACTCGGATTATTCAGCAGCAAACACTCGATCGAAAGACATAGGTCTTCGATCGAGTGATTCTTCCCCAGTAGATAGGCTCGATCGAGAGAGTAGGTTTCTCGATCGAGTGGCTCCTTGCGCGTGCCCAGCTAGTTGCTCGATCGAGAATCAGCAGGGCTCGATCGAGTGGTTCTTCCATCTGGCGTACTCGATCGATTGATCAACAATTTGATCGAGTGCATGTTCTTTTGCACGCATCCCTATACTCTATCAACTCCGCATTTACCTGAATTTTTTTTTTTTTTTTCACAAATATGCAAAACAAAAATACCAATACCAAAAACTTGTCCATAGTCATCTTAACTAAACTAAACTAAACGAAATCTAATCGTCCTAATAAAACAGTAAATAGTCTAACAAAATCCGAAATTACAAAACAAATACAAACCGAATAGCGCTACGGCTTCAAGTTCCAAAACAAGCAAGCAAACCCGCAAAGGGCTCCTGGCTCATGGAAATGCCCTCCACGTCCTTCGTCGTGGACGTCGGTCTCCAAATCGTCTTCATGGGAGACTTCTTCTTTTTCGGCTCGCTCCGCCGTCTTCATCTCGACCTTCTTCGTTTTCGGCTGCCCATGAACATCAGCTCTGTCATCCACCTCGGATTCCTCATCCGTAGCACTACTCCCAATTACATCTCCCGTATCCGCTATACTCAAACCTGCAACAACAGAAACAGCAGAGTGGTCCTCCATTTTGCTCCCAAGCCGGGGCAGAGGTGTAAGAGCTATAACAGATACGTCATGTAAAAGAGGTATAGACTCAGTAACAACAGGAATAGCATGGCATGGTAGAACTCGCATAGGCTTTATGAGTAGCAGCCTTAGCGAAAACTAGTTCCTCCCCCCCCACCTGAAACGTGAGGGTCCTTAACCCGACATCAATAACCGCTTGCGCAGTATGCAAGAACGGTCTTCCCAAAATGATGGGAGTATGTGAGTCTTCTGGAATGTCCAACACTACGAAATCAACAGGGATAAAGAACTTCCCTATTTGCACAGGGATGTCCTCTAAGACTCCTAAAGGTCGAGACAAGGTCCTATCAGCCATCTAGACCATCATGTTGGTACATTGGAACTTAGTAAGTCCTAACCGTTTGGCCAATGACAGGGGTAAGACACTGATGCTGGCCCCTAGGTCACACAATGCATTATCAATTAAGTGCGTGCCTATATGACAAGGTATCGAGAAACTACCTGGGTCGGATAATTTGGTCAGACTTCTATTCTGGAGGAATGCAGAGCACTCCTCTGTCAAGGCTGCAGTTTCAACAACATCGACCGACCTCTTACGCATTAATATTTCGCGCATAAATTTTAAATACGAAGGTACCTTTTTCAAGATTTCGATAAATGGAACATTGACATTCAATCCTCGTACAATCTCACCGAAACGCGCGAACTCAGGTTCCGTCTTCTTGACCCTCTTCAAGCGTCCTGGATATGGAGCATATTCAATGGGAACTCCTTTATGCGTGTCACGAATCAAAGCGTTATTAATCATCCGCTTGCTCAATGGCTTTTGAAGCATTGCACTGTCCACAGGGGTCGATCGAGGAGTATTAGAACTCGATCGAACGGTTTTAGCCTCCATTCCATTCGATCGAATGGTATTAGGGGGTCGATCGAATGAATTCTCAAAACAACGATTCGATCGAAAGGTACTTGGTGTTCGATCGAGTACATCTTGAAAAAAAGCGCTCGATCGAATGGAACAAGGTGTTCGATCGAGCTCGCACAAAGATAAGACGTTGTTTTCTGTACTGTTTCAGCGTGAACAGTACCAGGAGCTTCCAAGACGTCAGTTTCGGCATTTTTCTTCACCAAATCGGGTGTGCCATAAGACAAACCGCTCCGCAAATTAATCGCATTGACTGGGTCTTTATCGAAGAGTAGTGACCCACATCTATCTACCATTTGACGGAAGACTTCAATGCTAGATTGTTGCTCGAGTTGTTGCGCTTGAATTGTAGCTTTAAGGTCATCATACTCGGCTTGGGTAATGCGTACTTGACCTTGCTCTATGGGATTCTGAGGTTCCGCAGCAGTCAAATCGGCATACAACTCAGAAAATGAACTTCCTTGCTTAAATTTCCTATAAGCTAGCACTCTCTTGGAATCCGCCATACAAGAAATTGGGTCATGCCCTTCCTCGCCGCATCTACCACAAATTTCTTCTTGAATATTCAAAGAAAAACTTGTTGTGCACATTTTCTTTCACTTCCGTTCTAGCACTTCTTGGACTCCCATAGTCAGCTGTATAGATGGCCATATTCTCAATCAATGACCAACCCTTATCACTTGCAACATTAGCTTGGAATCTCCCTTGTGCAGCGGCATCTAATACGGCTCTTTGCTCGTAAAGCAACCCATTGTAAAACTGGTTGCACAAGTACCATTGCTCAAGTCCGTGATGTGGAACTGAGCGAACCAGCTTCTTGAATCTTGCCCATGCTTCACTCAAATCTTCAGCAGATTGAGTGAAATTGGTAATTTGACTCCTCAGCGCATTGGTTCGCTGAGGAGGAAAATACCGCTTATAAAATGCTAGAGCCAACGAACTCCAATCCTTTACCCCAGCAGCCTCCTTGTCTAAATCCCTTCACCAGTCCTTAGCATCATCAATCAAAGTAAAGGAGAAAAGGAATTCCTTCACCTTATCTTGCGTTACACCAGCAGCTAAAGGAATGGCTGAGCAATAATCAGTAAAAAGCTCAACATGTTTGACTGGATCCTCATCTACCACCCCTTTGAACAAATTCCGCTCCACCAAATCAAGGAAGGACGGATGGATACCAAAAGTACCCACATTAGCCGTGGGTAGTAAGAATCCCTTAGGCAAATCATCAGCACGAGGCTCGGAATGACTAGCAATGCTAGGCATTCTGAAAGTAGAACTGCAGCAACAGCAGGTTCAAGTGGTCCTCTCCTAGGATATATACCTGCAAACTTCACAACACTAGAGCAAATATGAGAACTGTCTCAAGGAATGAATTCCTTGAGACTAAAAACAGACCTAAATAAAACAAATAAACACGATTTGCTTCCCCGAACGGCGCCAAAATTTGATGCGGTCGTTTTCACACCAAAAATAAATTCCTAAGAACTACTAGCGAAGCTAGCGGTAAGTAGGGCCGATCTCCTCGGGGAAGCGAGAAAAGTGTATAGTCTAATCTAAGTCTTTGGTTTAACGGGGTTTGTTTGATGTTTTGTCACTAAACAACTAATAAGAGTAAGGAAAGAGAAATAATAGGAAAAGAATAAAGACGTAAACAATAGAGAAAGAGGTATGCTAGGACAAATCGGTCCACCATGGTACTTCTGCAATAAACTAAAGGTAAAGGTCGGTCAAATTATCGTGAGAAGGGTAGCGCTTATCTCCTTTCGGTCTCAAATCGCGAGTATCTCCTTTCGGTCTCAACTCACCCTAGATTACTTCTAGCTTGACTTTCGCCCTCACTAGGTTGATCCATTAATCATGACAGGTCCGCTCTTTCCAATCTTTCGATCTAGGTCAAAGCTTAACTAAATTAATTAACTCCTCGCATGCATTCAATTCGTTAATTATCGTCACAAATTGTCTGGGGTCAATTCTCACATTAATCCTTTCTACCCTAATTATCGATTAATTGCAATATACCATGGCTTCCCTAAAATCCTAGCATAAGGGGAATTAGCTACTCATAATAACAATTGCGATAACGATAGAATACGAATAAACTGAATAAGAAAGCATAGCGATTGAATCAAATAGATCTAGAAGCATAAAGGGAATAATTAAAGTAATAACTAATAACAATAAATTGACAAGAGTGGAGAAAAGCAATTAATTAAAGAACAAGAGTTTAAGGGTAGAGATTACTAATTAATTGAAGAGAGGAAGAAGGAACGTTGTCACGCCGTTCCAAGCAATGTCAAGCGTAATGTAAAACTGAGAAATGTAAAATGATAGATGATCCTTTAGGTCTACTCGTGTCTCTTATTTATAATAAGAGATATTTATTATTTCCTAAAATAATTATAAAGATAAGACTAAACATAATAAATCTCGCGCAACATGATTCACGCAGCAGCTCATAGTCGATCGAGCAACAATGGCTCTCGATCGAGCACTATTCCAAAGAACTCCCTCTTCGATCGAACAAGTATGGCCTTCGATCGAGTACTTTCTCAAGAAGACAGACCTCGATCGAGAAAGGGTTCCATTCCATCGACCACATAGCATAACAAAATAATTCGATCGAGCATGACTAATCACTCGATCGAGCTGCAATCAGTTCGAACCTCCACAATTGGCTTTGACGCTTATAAATACGACTTCGCGCTCTCCATTGTAGCGACATTTCCACTCCAAATCTACTCATCTCTTAAGTGCAAACTTGTGGGACGGTTTTAGGCTCAAATATCGCTCCTTCGGGTACGTACCTGCAAATAACACAGGAAATACCAAAGTACGCGTACCGGGACATTTTCATAGCAAATAACTATGAATAAAGTACGGAAATGCGTGCTAAAAGGGTCCTAAAACACTATATAAATAGCACGCATCACTCATATTATAATTTCTAGTGTGTTAGAAATTATTTCTACTCTCTACACATTGTAAAAACTTAGAGAAATAAAATCTCCCAAATCATTCCTCTCTTGGCCGAAATACACAAGTGAGAACAAATTTATTTTGTGTCAATCTTTAAGTGAGACTTGTATTATTTCTAGTACAAATAATATTAGTTATTAAGGGATTTCTTTGGGTATTAACTTTTGGGAGGGATTCTAATTTGGATCCTTTGTTCATCTATTTTAAGGAAAGCTCAAGAACAAGTAACAAGGAGATCTTACTTGTGCCCTTTAATCCGAAATCCCAAAGTAAGAAAGACGATTTCTTCTCTTGTCTTTTTAGTTTGCATGCATAAGATCTAGTTTTAATTTTATGACTAAATTAAAATGACACATATATGAATATGTTAATTAATGAGATTAATAATTCTAACAAGCGGTATCATGAGCCCTAGGTTGTTTGCATGCAAATCGGTTTATAGTTTTTCCGAGTTATATGATTAACATACAAAACTAATTAATTTGGTTTTATGAAGATAAACCTTAAAATAAATTTGCATGCTAAAATTTTCTGGTACTAAGTGATTTTTTAGGACATTTTGGTTTGTTTATGGATTTTATTGTTCATTTTATATAATAATGGCATTAAAATGTGATTTTTATGATAAAAATATCATTTTTGGACTAAAAATAGATAAACCTCGATTTTTTCAGTGATTTTTGTATATGTTTTCACATATATTATCTACTGATGGCCTGTAAAGTTTCATAATAAAATGAGTTGTATTGCTCGAAATATGGATTTTTCAAGTTAAAATCGTATTTAAAAGGGTAAATAGGTTAATATGAGTTATATTTCGAATCTGGTCATGGAAATTTAGTATGTTCTCACATGG
This sequence comes from Silene latifolia, assembly GCF_048544455.1. Classification (NCBI taxonomy): domain Eukaryota; kingdom Viridiplantae; phylum Streptophyta; class Magnoliopsida; order Caryophyllales; family Caryophyllaceae; genus Silene; species Silene latifolia. Next base: position 243,429,934 of record NC_133538.1, on the reverse strand, counting down.
AATTTTACAAGATGTTTATAAAATATTTGGCTATGATGAAGTCTTTATGCATGATTTATGAATTTTTGATGAAAAATCACATAAATAGTGACTAAAATTAGAAATAATGCTATAACATACTTCATGACTAAAGGAAAAACGTAAGATGTTGCATTTTATCATATATTTCCGATATAAAAGTGAAAAGTTGATAAAAATAATTGTTCTCATATTTTTATGGTCATATTTGTTAAAACCCGATAAACCGCAACATTGTTTTTCTCGATAAATTTTCAAAAATTTTAACCTAAGTTTTTGAACATTATGAGTGTCATGGTATTTTTTCAGAATGTTCATGAGTTTAAATTTAAATTTTGAAATTATTTGAAATTTTTATGATTTAATTTGAAGTTTATGGCATATTTTTTTATTTTAGGTCCATTTATGATTAATATTAAGAAGTCTAGGTTAATTATTGTCAATATGTTAGTGGAGACTAATTTTGAGTCCTAAGTTGGTTAGGATAATTAACTTGTATATAAATATGAATTTATGTAATTATTGTGATTTTTAAAAGGTTAAATCACGCAAATCCGTAAAAACTGATTAATATACGATATTGGCTCCTTAAAGGCGATTTAGCATAAAATTGGGCATGTTCATACATATTATAATGCTGCATTTTATTTATGATTGTCATTTTTTAATTTTATGTAATTTTTGAATTATTTAATTTTACTTAGTATGGCCTTAGTTCTAATTGATATTACCCGAAATGTATGGGAATATCGATTCGGTTGTAATTTATTGTGATCTCGTATCACCGTTTTGTAATTTAATAGATTTATTTTTATTTTTAATTACAAATGTATAATAGGAATTTATGTAATTTATTTATTCCGGAGTTCCTTGAAGACGGTGCCACTCGAGAAGGCGATCCATCAAAGAAAGTATTGCCTTGAAATGCGTGCTAATACCGAAGTTCAAGGGACCAAAGGTGTTGGTTTCCGAATTTGTAATAGTTTATTATATTTACTATTTTAGGAAGGCCATACTAGGAATTTATTTATGCTTTGCATTTTATTTATATGTTGCATGCATCGCTAAATCGCCATAACTAAAACATGCATTATCATTTAAATCGAGTTTATCGACCGTGTCAATTACAATTATTGTAGTTCACCGCTTTAGTTCACTTAAAACGTGATAGATAATAAATTGACATGACCCCTCGCTAAAATAAACAATTGAGACTTACCCTTACCAAAAAGTAGAAACCATGAAAACCTATTTCGTGAGGGAGTGCACTCGGCTTTACCGGGGTACAAACCTTGCTACGTAGGGGAAGTGGGTGATAAATGTCTACCCACCGAATTTATAAAGATGAGGGTTGTATTCGGCTTTACCGATGCCCAAGTTGATGTAAATTTGGATCATGGACACATTTATTCGAAATTTGGGTTGAACTCAACGAAAGTATTCTCGACGGTTGCCGGATGTGTTTCGGGCTAAAGATAAATATTAATGTAATTTTATCAACCAAGAGTTCTAAAAGTAGAATCGATTAAAGAGTTAATCCACCGAGTTATATTGATAAGGGCTGTATTCGGCTTTACCGATGCGTAAGTTAATATGAATTTGGGTCTTGTAATCATTTATAATAGTTGGGTAGAGGTCACTATATAAATGCTCATATCTTGTTAAAATTATTTACAAGTATGATTAAAAATGACAAATGTTAATATTTCCTTTTCCTCCATACTTGTAGTTCATTACAATGAATCCATCAAACGCTACTACACCAATAACTATTGAGTCTTGCCACAATGTTTTTGACGACGTTTGCTTCAACAATGATTTCGACACTACAAGAGAACTTTCTTTTGGGATAGGTTTGGATGGAAACATAAACTTCATCACTTGTTCTAAACCTCCTACTACTACAAGATCTCTTGTGAGTCGGTCTCAGGAAGACCGCCTCATAAAATCTAAGGATCTTTGTCTTTGGAAGAGAAAGATGCCAAAACTAGTGGGAGCTCAAGCAATCAAGTTCTTGCTTCTAAGGGCAAAAGGTTCAAGAAGAAGGGAAAGAAAGGGAAAAACTTCAAGCAAGTTGAAGATGAGTGCCATTATTGCTATGGCATGGGACATTTGCTTAGGAATTGTCCCGTATATTTGAGAAATATAAGGGAAGGAATCATCGTTCCAAAAGGTAAAATTCCTAAGGAAATTTATGTTATTGATGTAAATTATACTTCCACTACGACATGGGTACTGGATACCGGTTGTGGTTCTCACCTTTGTAATCATTTACATGGGTTAAGAGACGTGAAGAGGCTTAGCAAATGAGATGTGGATCTACGCCTTGGAAATGGAGCTTGAGTAGCGGCCGAATCCAAGGGAACTTATGTATTAGGTTTGCCTAATGGATTTGAGTTGTATTTACATAATTGTTTTTATGTGCCTACACTTTCTAAAAACATTATTTCAATCGCTATGTTGGACATGGACGGTTTTTGTTTTGTCATTAAAAACAATCGTTGTACTATTTCAAGGAACGACTTGGTTATAGGCCAAGCTCCGTCCATTAATGGCATTTACATTTTAGAAACCTCGAATCCGACTAATGACATCTACAACATTCAATCAAAGAAACTCAAATCATGTGATCCAAATGAATCGTTAATTTGGCATTGTCGATTAGGTCACATAAATGAGAATCGCATCAAAAGATTAATTTCGACTAATGTGATTACACCATTTGATTATCAATCATATGGAACATGCGAATATTTCCTTCTTGGCAAAATGACTCGTAATCCTTTTAGCGGTAAAGGAACTCGAGCAAGTGAACTATTGGGACTCATACATACCGATGTGTGTGGACGAATGAGTATCACCGCTCGAGGAAATTATGACTACTTCATAACCTTCACCGATGACTTGAGTAGATATGAGTATATCTATTTAATGAAGCATAAGAGTGAAGCCTTTGAGAAATTCAAGGAATTTCAAAATGAAGTAGAGAACCAATTGAACCAAAAGATAAAAGCACTACGATCCGATCGTGGTGGAGAATATCTTAGCCTTGAATTCAATTCACACTTGAAAGGTTGTGGTATTATATCACAACTTTCTCCACCCGGAACACCACAACTCAATGGTGTTGCCGAAAGGAGAAATCGAACCCTACTTGATATGGTTCGATCCATGATGAGTCAAACCGAGTTACCGAACTCGTTTTGGGGATTTGCGATTCAAACCGCAATAAGATCTTTGAACAATTGTCCCACCAAAGCCACCGAGAAAACTCCATTTGAGATATGGAAAGGAAGAGTTCCTAATCTATCCTACATGAAAATTTGGGGATGTAATGCTTATGTCAAAACCAAAATTGACAATAAGCTAGCCCCACGATCTGAAAAATGCACCTTTGAAGGCTATTCTAACACCCGAGGTTATTACTTCTATAAACCTCAAGAAAACAAAGTGTTTGTGTCTTGTGAGGCTGTCTTTTAGAAAGAGAATTTATTTCTAAGAGAGACAGAGTGGGAGAAATTTTGAACTTGATGAAGTTCAAGAGCCACAAACCGAAGTAGAGACGTAAGAAGATGTTCCTTCGTCATCTAACACGGTTATCCCTCCTCCACTTAGAAAAACGGGCCGAGTTATTCGCCATCCCGATCGATATGTGGGACTTATCGAAGAAGATGGAACACTCGATGTGTTGCTTTTAGAAAGTGACGAGCCCGCCACCTACAAGGCCGCAATCTCTAGTCCAAATTCCTCCTTATGGCTTGATGCCATGAAGTCCGAGATGGATTCTATTAATGAAAACCAAGTTTGGAACTTGGTTGATTTGCCTAAAGGAGCAAGACCTCTTCAATGCAAATGGATTTTCAAGGTCAAGAATGGCATAGAAGGACATGATGATGTCTACAAAGCTAGGCTAGTGGCAAAAAGGATTTACCCAAGTCCAAGGTCTTCATTATGATGAAACCTTCACCCCCGTAGCCATGCTAAGATCCTTACGGATTTTGTTAACGATTGCTGCATTTCATGATTATGAAATATGGCAAATGGATGTCAAAACCGCTTTTCTAAATGGGCATTTAGAACAGGAGGTGTACATGATACAACCCGAATGTTTTGTCGATCTTAAAAATTTTAACAAAGTGTGCAAACTTAAGAGATCCATTTATGGTCTTAAGCAAGCATCTAGAAGTTGGAATCATCGATTCGATCATGTGATAAAAGAGAATGGTTTCACTTGAAGTGTTGAGAAACCATGTTTATACATGAAATTCAGTGGGAGGGATGTTGTGTTCCAAATCTTGTATGTCGATGACATACTACTGATTGGAAATGACATTCCAATGTTGTCTTTTGTTAAGAAGTGGTTAGGTAACCATTTCCAAATGAAGGATTTAGGAGAGGCACAACACATATTAGGTATCCGGATCCATAGAGATAGATCCAAGAGGATATTGGCACTAAGTCAAGAATGTTATGTTGATAAGATTCTTCGATGATTCAGCATGGACAAATCAAAAAGGGGATTGGTACCTATGGTAACTGGGACGATATTGAGCAAGTCTCAATCGCCCTCCGAACCCCATGATGTTGAACGCATGAAGTTGATCCCTTATGCTTCCGCTGTTGGATCAATCATGTATGCCATGATATGCACACGTCCTGATGTCTCGTCTGCCTTGTTCATGACGAGTAGATATCAAAGAAATCCAGGTGAGAGTCACTGGATAGCCGTCAAGAACATCCTTAAGTACTTGAGAAGAACTAAGGATTCTATCTTAGTGTTTGGAGGAGACACCAAGCTCCGTGTAAATGGTTACACGGACTCAAGTTTCCAAACGGATAGAGATGACATGAAATCACAAGCTGGTTTCGTTTTCATGCTCAATGGTGGTGCCGTGAGCTGGAGAAGCTTCAAGGAAGTCTGGATCTGCGATTCAACAACGGAGGCTGAGTACATTGCAGCATCAGAAGCTGCCAAGGAAGCTGTATGGATCAGGCAATTCACGGAAGGTCTAAGAGTAGTACCTACCGCCAATGATCCCATCACTCTCTCTTGTGATAATAGTTGGATGATCTTCCAAGCTAAAGAGCCAAAGTCTAGTAATAGATCTAGACATGTACTTAGAAAATATCATGTAATTAGAGATTTCATTGAAAGAAAGGAAATTGTGATATGTAAGGTTGGGACGGATGACAACATAGCCGATCCGCTCACCAAGCCTTTATCGCAGGCTAAACACAATGGACATATGGTGTCCATGGGTCTTAAACGTGTACCAAGTTTGTGTTAGATTTTGAAATGAAATAAAAGTGTTATTTTTGTTCATGTTCATAATCGCATTTGTCTTTTATATTTTCTTTATACATTGTTACATCCAAACGGGTTGTAAAGACAATTGAACCCCGTTAAAGTGAACACGGATTAGCATTGTATTCGCCCATAGTCACTTATATGAGGTGACATCTCGAAGTGACTAGATTGTGATGTGATTGATGGCAAGTTCAAGTTCCATAGAGTCATATGAAAATGACTAGTCGATCACATAGGCAGACTGTTAGGAACACCTTGTTGGGCTATTGACCACTTATAGAGTTCTGGCAAATTTATATAGCCTGGTCGTGGCGAGAGCTACTATAGTATTCTAATGAGTCGATTCTTTCGACTAAAGACTGCTCGCCTAAGGTGGCACAGTTTCAGATTAACTTTGATTTATGTTACTACGACCTTCGTAAATGGGGTCAAATGGGCATATTTTGGGTTATGATGGCTGTGGCTAGTCGAAGGGAATACGTGCGATAGGAATTGTCCACCCCTTGTCAGGGTTATAACGATATCTCAGGCCCACTCGAGGAGAAATGAACTGGAAATGCGTGGCCACGCTCGGAAAGTATCTATGGTATATAATTCCGGTCAATCAGTTATTCTCCAGATCGAGGAAACCACTCTCGATATGATCACTTGCAAGTACGACCTAAAAGACACCTTGCATTGAGTGGGAGATAGTAATAGGACAAGAGAATTGGTGACGCACACTTGTCGAGGACAAGTGGGAGATTGTTGGAAGATGTGTCCTCCGACAATAATGCGATCACAACTGTATTGAATGAATAATTTATTATAAATACAAGACGTTGTAATTTATAATTTTATAAACCATTTTGGTACAAGTAATTACGAATTACTAGTCGATTTTGTAAATGACATATATTATGAGTATGTTGATTTTTAATATGTTAAAAATACATTACATTGTGACATGTCATGTAATATGTTACATGTGACAAAATTGATAAGTGACAAAATAAAATGGACTACCCATTTTATTTTAGGTGTGCCGAAATAATAGAGGGAGTATAAGATTTATATTGTGTTTTTATCTTAAGTGGAAAACACAATAATTAGATCTAACTAGTAGCCATGCAAACCTAGCTTTTGAGAAGAGCAATTTTTCCATGCATTGGCTCCCTCATTACCCATACCACAACCGGTTTTCCCGCTAGAGAAATACCAATGTTTTCTCTTTAATTATTCATTACCTCATATTATAATTTCTAGTGTGTTAGAAATTATTTCTACTCTCTACACATTGTAAAAACTTAGAGAAATAAAATCTCCCAAATCATTCCTCTCTTGGCGGAAATACACAAGAGAGAACAAATTTATTTTGTGTCAATCTTTAAGTGAGACTTGTATTATTTCTAGTACAAATAATATTAGTTATTAAGGGATTTCTTTGGGTATTCACTTTTGGGAGGGATTCTACTTTGGATCCTTTGTTCATCCATTTTAAGGAAAGCTCAAGAACAAGTAAGAAGGAGATCTTACTTGTGCCCTTTAATCCGAAATCCCAAAGTAAGAAAGACGATTTCTTCTCTTGTCTTTTTAGTTTGCATGCATAAGATCTAGTTTAAATTTTATGACTAAATTAAAATGACGCATATATGAATATGTTAATTAATGAGATTAATAATTCTAACACAAATAATTAAGGATGCTACCAAACATCAAAATTTAAACTATAAAGTTTGAACTCAAAACTGATGGAAAAACTAACAAGAATAGGCAGAGACCCAAAATTTTCTAATTATTTATTTGCGCCCTAGGCGATTGTTTAATCATTCTTCAAAGAAAATAGCTCAAAATTTCAGCTGAGGAAAACCTTTTGCAAAGAAATTAGATATGTCAATCCACAGCTGAGGTTCTCTGGAACCAGGAATGTCTACTTCGTGAAATTTCGTTAGCTGCTTAGTTATTTCGGCTATGAAATTTGGCTCCCTCATATCTATCACATAGTTTTACCAGAATTAAAAAAGAGAAAAGTTAGTACACATGAGACTAGAAACTGATAAATATGTCTCAAGCGAAAACATTTCAACTGAGAGAGCAACACACCCCAGACCTGCATAATTCCTCCGTGACAATTTGACCTACCACCCAAATTTAAATACTAATTTCATAGTTTTATGCACTTTACCCTAACGTGAAAAAGACTCTCGTATTTAATTTGACAGCCATTTTTGTAGCCTGGTTTATATAAGTTCCACCAGCTGCTCTGAACTCCTTAACCCCCTACTCATATTCACTGTCATTGTAGCTAAACATGTTATCCAAGTGAGAACTAATTCCCACAATTCCGCAAAAAATACATAAGTGACGAACTTGTACGATTCGCGGTCTGAGGCTTTTACTCAGCCTAAATATTCATCAACATTTTAATGTGCTCCTTAGTTATTGTGCAAAAGAACTGAGAAGTTGATTCATTGATGATGTATCTAGTATTCTAGTTGAACAGGTCAGAGGAATCGACGGTAGAATTTTACAAACACAAAGAATAGGCAACCACAAATGATACTTACTATTCCATAGTCGGTGACAATTCCGCCGAATACTTAACGAGACCGCGCTTTTAAATAGCGCTGCATTTTAATAGGTGATAGAAACCAACTCAGCTCTTACCACCGAATACTTAACGAGACTAATTTTTCTGCTTACAGGTACATAGAACATAAGAAAAGCCTCTGAAATTCCCCTAAAATTTTTATTGGCTTCCATTCGTTAGGTTTTTTTGTCTATATCCTAAAGCTCCCTTGCCACGTTAGTAACATCTATAAAATGTATGATTATAATACCTCCACCCATTTTTACCCAATAATCAATGAAGGAGCAAAAAAGGAGAAGCATATTTGATTATTTGATGTTAGTAAAATATCAGTTTCATCCTTAAATTAACAGCTTATAAAGTGTTATAATTAAATATCCAGGAAAACAATTCAAATGTATAACACAAGAAAAACGACAACGAAAAATTAGCAAATTAAAAGTGGATTAGTTGCTGAAAGCCTAAAAAGAGGTCGAAGGCTAGTAACTATACCTAAAAGTTGAGTTTGATCTTGGAAAATTGAATTGGTGATTGCCTAAATCATGAAGTTCCATTTCCAGAAAGAAAGCTTCACTCAGTTTTTTAAACAACCTTTGGGAAGCCTTGTAGTAATAAAAAAGAATATAAGAATCGACTTCCATCACATAAAAATCACATTATTAAATGCGTTTTACTGGTGTACTCCCAACTTATTTCACATCACGAAGTTAAATATGACAAAAGATGCAAAATCATGGTTAAAACAGTAATGAGACTAATACAAGGGAGATAGATCAAAAGGATTTCATCTTTTTTTTTATATAGAATGGTACATGAGTTACTTACAAGTACCCATCATCTATAGTAAACGAATACAGCAATTACGCTAACCAAACTCAAACAAAACAGCGATGTTAAACTGATTTTAAAAATGGAGGATTGGAGGGTGTATTAGATATTAAACTAATAAGAAAGTATACCTCGAATCACCTTGCTGAGTGGCAATAAACCAAGTTTAAGCTGTTAAGTATTTTTTATCTATGTGAACTTTAAACTGCACCTACAATATTCAAATCTCATAATGCGTATATGGCATTCGTAATGAGGAAAAATACTGAAAGAAGAAACTTACTTAAAACAACAATGCTCCAGCAATCCAGTATGTCACCATGGTTTACGATAAAAGCCCCCCCCAAATAGGGGTTACTAGAGAAGGAAGAAAAAGGGCAGATAACATAATATCCATAGTAATAAGCAATCGCAAACTAGACTTAAAGATAGAAATACCTCTCCACCATACCACAGAAGTTGTGATAGCATACGAGACATTTAATCCTCAATGCTCCAACAATCCGCCTGATTTTGTCATAAAAATCCCCAAATATTACATATACTAACATATTTAATCCTCAATTAGTTGTGATAGCATACAAGATCAGTTCCGCACATTTAGCATTGATTCAGCAAACCCCAAATAGAAAGATTATTCACTTAAGAAATTGCACATTTAGCATTGATAAAACATCCCCTAAACAAAAGATTAAATCTAATTCAAATAATCTAACACTTACCCACACAAATTTATAAATAACTACCTAATTCTTACCAAATTAGCAGGTAGAAATCAAAATTAACATCTAAACTTATATATAGAACAAAAAAAGTTCTTGAAAATTAAAAACCTTGACAATCAGGTTGAACTCGAAAAAAAATCTGCTACCACGCAGTTATAAAAACCCCAACGTCAATGACGTTAATGAAGAAAAACGTGAGGTCAGAATCAATAAAGAAGTGTATGTACAAGTATACGGTATAATAGAAAAGCAAAAACCTAGATTAGAAAACTTACCTGAAGATCCCAAATCAATAGTTGAGGGAATTAGAGAAATAGATGGCGAGTCGACGGCAAGTCATCAGTGGGTCAGCGGTGTTGTCGGTGTGGTGTCGATTGAATGGGGTGGTGGTGGAGTGTGGTGTCGATTGAATGAGAGAATGAAGGAAATTAAGGAGTGTTTATTTTTTTGAAGGAATGAATGGGGAAAGGGATAGGCCGTGTTCAATATGGGAATGGGTATTTGCATCGGTTTCATGTAGAACCGACACAAAAAGCTTGACTATAGGGCGAACATGGATTCCCGCCAAAACTATGTACTTTTTGCGTCAGTTTTTGTAGAACCGATGTAAATCAACTGACGCAATAGGTGTTTTTTCTACTAGTGGACCGCTGTCAAGCGTCAGCGTCAGGAGGAGATTATTACCATTGCTATTCTTGCATGGGGGGGGGGGGGGAGGGGTTGGGGGCAGTCTGCAGCTTTTGAGGGAGACTTTGGATAAGGTTCCTCCTTCATTTCATGTGGATGAGGACCTTGATTTGAGCGAGCTTAACCTCTAGCAATGTGGGAGGAAGATTTCTGATGGTCACTATACTGCCGTTGTTCGGATTATTTCTTCATCGGGTATTGCTCCTTATTCCAATGCCACTCTTGCAGCTCTGCGGGATAAGCACCCCATTAGCCCCTCTCCCACCTTGCCTCATTTGCCTGCTGATCACTATCCCCTCGTTTCAACTTCGGCCGTTGTTTTGGATATGATTAGGAGTTTCCCGCGTGGCACGACATGTGGGAGGAATGGGTTCCATGCTTTACATCTCATGGATTATTTGGGTGGAGCTGCAGTTGCCATTTCATATGATTTGATCACCTCTATAACTCGGGTGGTAAATCTTTTCCTTGGGGGCAGTTGCCCGCAGGTTCTGGGTGAGTACATTGCTAGTGCTCCGCTCACCCCGCTTGTTAAACCTGGTGGTGGTATTCGTCCTATTGCTGTGGGCACTGTTTGGAGGCTTCTTGTCTCTAAGGTAGGATCTATCATGATTGAACTATCTTTGTATGGCTATTTCGAGGGAATTTAGTTTGGGGTTGGGGTTTCCGGTGGAGGAGAGGCTATTCCTCATGCCTTGAACTGGTTAGTTGAGGCTCGTGGTGGCGAAGTTGGGCGTTCCATGTTATTAGTCGATTTCCAGAATGCCTTCAACATGGTTGACCGTGATGTCATGTTATGTGAGGTTCGTCGTCGCTGCCCTGTTCTCTCCCGGTGGGTGACGTTTTATTATTTGAGTCTAGTTAGGTTGTTTTATGGGGAACACTCCTTATTGTCTTGTCAGGGAGTCCAGCAGGGTGATCCTTTGGGTCCTTTGCTTTTCGCTTTGGCGTTACACCCATTGGTGTGTAAGATCTGAGACTCTTTTTGTTAGATTAAGTGTCCTCAATAATAGTGCAATCACATGTTTAAATCTCATGATAAGAATACGTAAGGGATGATTCATTTATATAGTCAACTGATCAGCATTAATCGGTAATGATTGGCTAACTAGAGTTTAACATTACTGTCGTTTGACGGTGGTGGTAAGTTGATCCCTTAAGGTCACACCTATAGGACAATTCCCTTAATAGATAAATTAGTTAATTGTATAATGATACAAGTTAATTAATACCTTAAAATTGAACAATTTATATTTGTGAGTGAGAATTCATATCTTATTGTAATTCGGTTAAATAAGATTCGTTTTAGTAGTTAAATGTTTGTATTACTAAAATTTTATTATTGTTTATGAAACAATTGAGATAAGAATGAATAGTTAATTATAATTACAAGATGTTGTAGAGTATATTAACTTAACCCATTTTAAATACTTGTGATCATGAATTACTAGCTAATTTGTTATATGTAATTAATTTATTATGAAATGATATTTATTTGCATAAATATGCATTAAAAATAGATATGGGCATGATGTGTGACACATGACCTAACAAATGACATTTGACAAAATCACAAAATAAAATGGAATCCATTTTATATAGGGGCACCGGTTTTATAAGAGGAAAATGGGGTTTATTGTGTTTGTTAATTTTGAATGGCAAACATAATAATCACCCTAATTACCCTAGCCTTAACCTAGACTTTGCTCTACTTATTATGGGTAAGACAAAGGCTATGCATTGGCCCTTTCCTCCCCTTCTACCCGACCTCCCTTGGCTAAAATAAGAGCTTGGCTCTTATTATTCATTCTTAACATTATGCATAATTGTTGCATACTCTTTTCTCCTCCCTCTCTCTAAATTAGTTTAGATCTCAAATATTGTTCATCCTAATATTACATAAATATTATTAGTGTAGTAAAATAATAATATTAGAACTTATTTTAAGGAGTACTACTTGTATAATCTAGTTAATTATATTAGTAGTTTTAAGGGTTTGTTTTGGGTGCAACAAGAGGATAATCTCTACACTTGAGATTTGGTTTGGAGGATCATCCATAATCTTTTAAGCTCAAGAACAAGTAAGGAAGGTGTCCTTATTTGTGCCCAAAGTTTCGAACCATTTACAATGTAAGGAAACTCGATTTTCTTTCTTAATTCATTATTTTGTTATGCATGCACCTAGATCTAGCATCACTATATTAATGAGTTAATTTATACATTATTAGAAGAGTCTAATATGTGTTTTTGAAACTTTCAATTGGTATCAGAGCATAAGATGTTGCATGCATAATCGGTTTATAGTTTTTTCGAGTTATAGTAACTTAAATAAAACTAAAAATTTGTGATTTATTAGATAATGCCACGAAATCATTTTGCATATTGTGTATTCTGGTCCTAAAATGTCTTTAGGTTATTTTGATGATTTATGGTATTTTATTGCTCATTTTAATGATTTTTATTAATTTTATTACATTTTAATGAGTAAAATGGTATTTAAAATGCTAAAAATAGTTAGACTTAGTTTCTGACCTTAAAATTTTTATATGACCTTACATGCATGTTTTACTTATTTTATGTAAAATTTAGTATAAATTTGATTTATTATGCTTGATTTATGATTTTTATGTGATAAAAATGGAATAAATGGAGGTAAAATGGTTAAAAATAGTTAAACATCGAAACAGGCCATGAAATTTTAATATGTTGTCACATACACATTTTAATAATTGTGTGTAAAATTTGAGATGAACACGATTAATTTTGCATGATTTATGAATTTTTAGTGTAAAAATGATATAAATAGTGAGTATTTTAGCAAAAATAGCTAAAATGATTTAAATGTCATAAGAAAATTATTTTAGGTTGCATTTACATCCCACTTATCATATCTAAAGTTGGAACATTGATTAGATTAATTTTCATATGCTTTAGATGTTTTATTTTATAAAGCCGATAAATCGCAACTATATTTTTCTCGAAATAAATTCAAAAACTTTAACCTTGATTTTTAACATTATGAGTGTCATGGAAATATTCCAGAATGTTCAAAAATTTAAAATTCAAATTTTGAAATTATTGTAATTTAATTTGGATTTATTACATAAAAGTTATGATTTTAAGGTCAATTATGAGCACAAATGTTATATCAAGTTGAATTCTTGTCAAAAATTGAGTGATAACTAATTTTTGAAAATTTTAGGGTAGTTAACTTGGACTAAAATTTGATTTTAGTATTATTTTGCTATTTTAATAAGTTAAAAATCGCGAATTTCCAAAAAATCGGGTTATATTTACGATATAAGTTTAAATAGGGCGATTTGGCGCATAACTTGGCATGTTAGATACATATTATAATGCTGAATATTTCATTGATGATTGTCATATTTTATTTATATACTTTTGAATTATGTAATTTTATTTTAGTATGGCCTTAGTTTTTATTGATATTTCCCGTAATGTAAGGGAATATCGATACAGTTGTAATTTATTGTGATCTCATATCATTTTTATTTTTACTAGTTTTTCATATTACAAATGTATAATAGGAATAGCTATATATTTTATTATTTGTTGTAATTCCGAAGTTCCTTCAAGACGGTGCCATTCGGAAAGGTGTTCCGACGAAGACGGTGTTCTTGGGAGGTGTGTCACTTGAAGATTCAAGAGACCAAAGGAGTTGATTTCCGAATTGGTAATAGTTTATTTGATTTTATATTTTAGGAAGGCCATACTAGGAATTTATTATTTGCTTTGCATTTCTGTTAATATGTTGCGTGCATTGGCAAATCGCCATAACTTTACATGCATATCTTTTCTTATCGAATCATCGACCGTGTCAATTACGATTATCGTTAGTTCTCCGATTTAGTTCACTAAACGAGAAAGATAATAAATTGACATGACCTCTCACTAAATTTTAAAATTGAGATTAGCCTTACCAAATAGTAGGACCCATGAATCCCCGTGACATTTGGGGTAGGTTCAGTTTTCCCGGGGTGCTTTCATTTTTCATTGGGTAAGTGGGGTAATAAAACGTTATTACACATTAAATTTGGTTGGTCTCAACGGGATATTTTGACTAGTCTTATGTCCCCGGTCTAGAGATGGGTTTTATGAAAAACATCGACCGAGACTTCTAAAGTAGAATCAATTAAAGAGTTATTTCACCAAATTTACATAAGTATGGGATACGACTAGAGAAATTCATTTTGGAATTGGTTCCGATGGAAGCCTTAACTTTATTACCACTTCCTCACCTCCCATCAAACCTAGCAACTTAGTGGATAAGTCTTGTGAAGACAACCTCACTAAAACCATGGGATCCTTGTCTTTGGAAGCAAGGAGAAATGATGAAGCTAGTGGGAGTTTTAGCAAAAAGCTTACAACCAAGAAGAGAGAGTTCAAAAAGAGGAAGAAAATTAAGAGGTCTAAATCGAACCATAGGGATAAAATGGCTAGTGGGACTACCAATAATATATGCCTTTATTGTCATGGCTTGGGCCATTGAGTGAGGAATTGCCCCATATTTTTGGGAGATATCAATGATAGACTTGACATTCCACTTGGTAATATTTCTTCCGAAATCTTTGTTATCTATATAAATTTTGCTTCCACTTCAACATGGGTATTGGATACCGGTTGTGGTTCTCAACTTTGTAATCATTTAAAAGGGCTTAGAAACGTAAAAAAGCTAAACAAGGGTGATGTGGATCTCGATTAGGAAATGGAGATAGGGTAGCCGCCACTTCAAGAGGGACTTATGTACTTGTTTTAGCTAATGGCTTTGAGTTGTACTTACATAATTGTTATTTTGTACCTTTTTTATCTAAGAACATCATTTCCGTTGCCATGTTAGACATGGAAGGTTTTTCATTTGCTATTAAGAACAATTGTTGTGTAATTTCTAGAAATGACTTGACCATAGGCTAAGGCACTTCAATTAATGGCATTTATGTTCTTGAAACTTTTAACTCAAGCAAAGATATCTATAACATACAATAAAAAAAGACTCAAAACAAGTGACCCAAATAAATCGTATATTTGGCATTGTCGATAGGTCACATAAATGAAAAGCGCATTAAAAGACTAGTGTCGACTGGTGTAATTAAATCATTTGATTTTCAATCATTTGGTATATGCGAATCATGTCTTCTAGGGAAAATGACTCGTAATCCTTTTAGTGGTAAAGGAACACGAGCAAGTGAATTGTTGGCCCTTATACATAACGATGTATGCGGTCCAATGACTATCACCGCTAGAGGAAATTATGACTACTTCATCACTTTTACCGATGACTTAAGTAGATATGGGTATGTCTACTTAATAAAGTATAAAAGTGAAGCTTTTGATAAATTCAAACAATTTCAAAATGAAGTAGAGAACCAATTGAACAAAAAGATTAAAGCACTACGATCCGATCGTGGTGGTGAATATCTTAGTAATGAATTTGATTCACACTTAAAAGGATGCGGCATTGTGTCACAACTCACACCACCTAGTACACCACAACTAAATGGTGTTGCTGAGAGGAGAAATCAAACCTTGCTTGATATGGTTCGATCAATGATGAGTCCAACTGATTTACCAGATTCCTTTTGGGGATTTCCCTTCAATCAGCCGTTCATTCGCTCAATCGTAGCCCGACTAAAGCCACCGAGAAGACTCCATATGATATGTGGAAAGGGAAGGTCCCTAATTTGTCTTATTTGAAGATTTGGGGTTGTGATGCTTATGTCAAAGTCAAGAACGACAATAAGCTAGCCCCAAGATCCGAAAAATGCATCTTTGTAGGTTATCCAAAGGAAATAAATGGCTTTTACTTCTACATCCGTCATGAGAACAAAGTGTTTATGGCTCGTGAGGCTGTCTTCTTAGAAAATGAGTTTATTTCTAAGAGGCATAGTGGGAGAAAATTTGAACTCGACGGATTTCAAGAGCCACAAACTGAAGAAGAGACGCAAGAAGATGTTCCTTCGTCATCTAAATCTGTTGTTACTCCTTCAGAACCTAGGAGGTCAGAAAGGATTATTCGCCAACCCGATAGATACGTGGGTATCATCGAGATGGTTGATGATATATATGTTTTACTTTTGGAAAGTGATGAGCCCGTCACCTACAAAGCCGCAATACCTAGTCCAAATTCAACTTTACGGCAAGAAGCCATGAAATCCAAAAGAAATTCTATGCATGAAAATCAAGTTTGGGACTTGGTTGATTTGCCTAAAGATGTGAGACCTCTTCTGTGCAAATGTATCTTTAAAGTAAAGAATGACATAGAAGGATATGATGATGTCTACAAGGCAAGATTAGTTGCAAAGGGTTTCACCCAAGTTCATGGTCTCCACTATGACGAAACTTTTGCCCCCGTAGCCATGCTAAGGTCCATTCGGATTATGTTAGCGATTGTCGTATTTCATGACTATGAAATATGGCAAATGGATGTCAAAAACGTCTTCCTAAATGGGTATTTAGAGGAGGAAGTATACATGACACAACCAGAGGGTTTTGTAAATCCAAAAAATCCTAACAAAGTATGCAAGCTTAAGCAATCCATCTATGGTCTTAATAAAGCATCAAGAAGTTTGAATAATCGTTTTGATCAGGTTATAAAAGAGAATGGTTTCACTCGAACTGTCGAGGAACCGTGTTTATACATGAAATTCCGTGGGACCAAAGTTGTCTTCCTTATATTGTATGTAGATGACATATTGCTCATTAGGAATGATGTACCAATGCTTACCTCCGTAAAGGGGTGGTTGGGAAATCATTTCCAGATGAAAGATTTAGGAGAAGCACAACGCATATTAGGTATCCGAATCTATAGAGATAGATATAAAAGGATATTTTCATTAAGTCAAGAATCTTATATTGATAAGATTCTTCGACGTTTCAACATGGATAAGTCCAAGAGGGGTCTTATTCCAATGGGCAGTGGAATTACCTTGAGCAAGTGTCAATCACCCACTGAACCTCAAGATGTTGAACACATGAAATTGATCCCTTATGCTTCCGTTGTTGGATCAATCATGTATGCCATGATATGCACTCGTCCTGATGTCTCATATGCTTTGAGCATGACAAGCAGATATCAAGACAATCCAGGTGAGGGTCATTGGATATCCATCAAGAATATCCTAAAATACTTACGAAGGACTAAGGATTCATTGTTGATATTTGGAGGAGACTCCGAGTTATGTGTTAAGGGTTACACTGATTCGAGCTTTCAAACTGATAGGGATGATATAAAATCCCTGGCTGGCTTTATTTTCATAATTAATGGTGGTGTGGTTAGCTGGAGAAGCTTCAAAGAGTTGGTCATTGCGGATTCTACAATGGAAGCTGAGTACATTACAGCATCTGAAGCTGCCAAGGAAGTTGTGTGGATAAGGCAATTCTTAGAAGGGCTAAAGGTAGTTCCTTCTGCCATAGATCCTATCACGATCTACTGTGATAACAGTGGTGATGTGAACATTATTTGCGCATATTTAGTCCCCTAATTGAACCTATTTTGCATACTATTATAACATTCTTCGGCCATTTTATCCGTCAAAACCTTCCTATTTGCTTTTCTATCGCATTTCATATGTTTTGTAGGAAAGAAGATAATAAGGAGGAAATTCCCATCTTTCGTGCGTATTCGGAAGCTATTTGACGATATTTGATGGACTAGTATGAAGAGGAAGTGAGAACTAAAGGCCAATCCCACAAGAATAAAGTGGAAATTAAGGAAAGGGAAGAATAGAAGAGAAAACGAGATAGCCCTCCAACCCGTGCGGATTCTCTAGAATCCGGCCGTCCCCAAATCACAGAAGACGTGCGTCTTCTCCCAAATCCGCCCGTCTTCCCCTTCTACAATCCGCCCGGATTCCTTTACAGCAATTTCGTCTTCTTCAAGCTTCAAAGAAAGAAGCCCTTCCTTCGAAAAATACCGGCGTCTCCATGCTCAAATCTCAAAAGTGTAATTACTAGTTTAGCCCTTAGTTAACCCTAATGCATCCACCTAATTTCCACTATATATACCCCATTTGAGGGGGATCCTTTTATCAAGTTTTATTAGACTATAATCAAGTTTTCATTAGGTTAAATCAATCCTTCTCTTAGATTAGATTAGGAGTAGATTAGAATAGATTAATCTTTAATCTTTCCATAAATTACACACTAATCTCTCCTTAATTATTGTTCAAGTTTATTATTCAAGTTTATTATTGGGTAATTGAAGATTATTGGGTTATTATTGGGAGATTGACAACCTTCCATCAATCAATCAAGTTTCTTCTATTATTCTTTGCTTTATTAATTGGATCATCTCAAATTTGGTATAATTCCTTTACTCTTTAATCTTTGTTGTTCATTTCTTCATTCTATTATCATGTTTATACTTGTTGTGATGATTGACACCATTAATGACATGTTTCCCATGATAATGAGTGAGTAGTTTCTTTAGCTAGGATTAATGGGTAATTAGGGAAAACAAACATGGGATTGATTCATGCTTAATCTAATATGTTTTCATAATCAAATTGCTTGCTTGTTGTGATGTCAACTTTATGCACATGTTGTGTTTGATGAAATGCTAAGCCTATGAATCCTTGCATTTTTACCATCTCTTATCTACTCAACTTGACTTGTAAGATATAAACCAACTCGAGTCTTGTTAGACCATGCATAGAAGTTGAATAAGAGGAAAGTAAGTCGACTTGTAGGTGTTGTACAATCTAATCGATTCGGCTCCGGGACCCAACCCTTCCTATGAACCGTAAGATATAAACCAACTCGGTTCCTCCATAATATTAATTGCTTGCAACTTTGTAAACATGTTTGTATGATCAACACCATGAATCCCCTATGACCCCATGATATCCTAGAACTTTTAATCATTTGTTTACATCTTTCCTTTTATTGCTTGTTTTACTTTATTACTTTCATTAGTTTAGAATACAACAACAAACCCCATCAATTGTGACACTAGCATAAATTAAGATAGATAGACTTAGAACCCAAAGCACACCGTCCCATGGATCGACCTCGACCTACCGCTAACTAGTTGTTTGTTGAGTATTATAAATGTGTTTGATTGGATGTGTGACGACCAACTCTTGTCTTGATCAAAATGGCGCCGTTGCCGGGGACGCTGCTATGTGATTAAGTTCTTACTTGTTTGTCAATTTTAATTGTGCTTTCACCTTGAGGAACTTGTTCCTCAAGGATTGTTTTTACCGTTTTCTTATAGTTTCCATGTTTGTAGTTGTACCTCTATCTTAGCTATGATGGCTCAAGACTTGACATATGGAGTATATGTTTGATCTTTTGAGTATGACTATGGGTATGGGGAGTTTGAGGAGCAAGTCAACACAAACCTACCTTACAACTCATACAATGAAAATCCTAACTACTACCCCAAATTTTCCAACCAAAACACTCACATCCAATATCCACAACAACCACCCACCCAATACCCACTTCATAATGAGTTTCAATTGCCACAATACAACTACTTTCACACTTACCCACAACAAGAAAATGAACCCATTCAAAATGTGATCCTCCAAATGATGGGAGATCAACAAAACTTCTTCAAAAAAATACTAGAAGAGAGCCAAAGGAGGGATAATGTCCTTCAAGGCATTGTTACCCAAGGTGAGGAATTGGAAATTCAAATCATCCAATTGAAAGAATCCCAAGCAATCGCTCCCCACCGTTCTTTGGACATTGAACATGAATACGAATTTGAAGTAGTAACTTTTAATATGAAAAGTGAGAAATGGGAAGAGCCTATCTCCTTGAGCTCTTGTGACTATGAAAGTGTTGTGTTCAATGAGGAAGACATGAGGTTGAGTAAGCCAAATACTCTCAACCTTTGTGAGTATGAGGGTGTATCCTTTGAAATGAATGTTGGGGTGTTGGAGAAAAAGTTAAATGAAGCCCCCATTTATGATTCGTATGAAGATAGCAACAATGATGATGAGCCTAACGGATGGACTCACAACATCACCTTGCTTGAGGAGCCTATCCTTGAGACATTTGAGATACCCTATCATGAAGAAGAACGCCCTTCCTTTATTCTCCGTGAAGACCACTTGACACCTATCATGGAGCCAATGATCATTGAAGAGGATATGGTAGATCTTCTTCAAAAGGCCAAAGTTTCATACAAGAGCTACTTGGTGAAAAAGCTCAAAGAGAAGATTGCTCGAGAAGCCACTTGCAAAGATTTGGCGCTCACAATGACAACTTCTAAAGAACTCGATCATCAATGCCATGAAAATTCTCCTTCCACCTTGGAAGGATTGAAAAATCAAAATGTTATCATCACCACCAAGATTGAAGAAGAAGTTGGTAAGTGGAAGTCTACGGATGAAAATGAACCACACTTCATGCCTAGTGTTGACAAGAATCATGAGCTCGTTTTTTTGAAGAATTGGGAAAGCTCTAACGCTAAGGACAACGCAAGAGAAAGAACATTCTACAAACTTCCTTGGCCAAACTTCATATTCAAATTGAGCAACCCATACTTGTGCTTATTTGGAGCTTGTTCACAAGCTTTTGATCTCTTATTAAGGGCCCTAAGCTCTATGGATAAGAACTTCTAGGATTTGAACTAGTTTGGTGGAGTCCTATCTCAAACCACCATTTGTAAGATATTTCATGGAACCTTTCACTTTGTATAATATTGTACATTATTGCATTTGCATTTAATTTCTTGCAAGAGAGTGGTGAGAGAGAGAGTCATCTTACATTTTTAATGAGCAAATTTCAGAAAAAGATAAGGAGGAATAGCAAATCGGTGAAAGGGTATATTTTTGCAAAGAAAAGAAAAGAAGAAAAAGAAGAAAAGGGAGCTGAAGACGCCCGGATTTAGAGGAAGACGCCCGTCCAGGACCCACGTCAGAAAAATGGTTAGCACTGTAGCAGAAGACGAGCGGATTCTTCACAAACCACCCGTCCTGGAAAAAGACGTCTGTATTCCTTGCGGGACGCCCGTCCCGTATGTCATCAAAAACAAGATTTTGCGCTGCAGCAGAAAACGGGCGGATTTAATTCAAGACGCCCGTCCCGACCAAGACGCACGACCTAAGTCCCAAGACGCCCGTCTTCTTCCTGCTCTCAACTGGAAAAAAATTTTTGCATCAGAATCCGCCCGGATTCAGGCCAAGACGCCCGTCTTCTATTCCCTCGAGACGCCCGTCCCGAAAAGAATCCGCTCGGATTGTCCTGTTTTTTCGGATAAACCGGATATGAACCACCCTTATCCGCTCGGATTCCCCCTTTATTCTATATAATCACCCCCTTTCTCCCTCATTTATTCACCTTATCAAACCCTAAACCACTCATCTCCATCCTCAAAATCACACCTCCTCTCAAAAACACCCTCATCACCCACATCAAAATGGCACCATTGAACCTCAAGGAAAAGGCCAAGAAATTGGTTGAATCCACCGGAAAGAAGCACAAGGGATTGACCTCTTCAATGCCACGGGAGGTAGTGCTACCAAGGACCTCCCAACCCCTAATGAGGGGAGGAATTGAACAACTTGACTACTTCCAAGAGGTGCTATTTGAATCGGATGACCACCGCATGAACTTTGTCAAATTACTAGGTAAGAACTACGAACCCACTCAATTCGTAGATACTAGGGTGTTGTAAATCCTGAAGATAAGGTACCCTACCGAAATGTTCTTTAATGGTCTTGGCATTGGGAAACTTTTCCATGCCCATGAGGAGACGTACCTTAGTCTCACCCTTGAATTCTTGAGTAGCCTTCGCATTGTAACGAATACCCACACCGATGTGGGCATGGAGTTTAGGTTGTGCAACCTAGACCATCATCTTTCTCTTGAGAAGTTCGCCTACATTTTCGGTCTTGTAGTGACCACCAACTATACCGAAAAACCCGATAATTTCGGTGTGGACCTCCTTTGGAAGGCTATCTCCGGGAGGGATTTTTCTCATCTAAAGCAGTGCCATACCTTCGCCATCCAACATCCGGTGATTCGATTCACCGAGCGCTTTATGGCCGGTATCATCAACGGGAGGTACGAACAAGATAGGTGTACTCTCATTGATTTAACCTTTCTTGAATCCTATTTCAATGTTCGAGCGGTGAGGCGTTATAACTTCAATACGCCACTTGAGATACTTACTAGGTTCAATGATTTTGCTCAAGGAACCACTCAACTCAAGACCTTCGTGATGGGATGTCTAATTACTATTTTGGCCCACCACCTTTGTCCCGGGTTCAATGCCCGAGGGACCTATACTCCTCTTGAGGGGAGGACTTTGATTGATGAGCACACCATCTTCAACAGTCACCGATGGTGTAACTACACTCGAGACGGGAGTGTAGAGTGGCACACTAAAGGATGCACTTCAATGATCCTTGAAGGATGGAAGATACCGGGTATTGACCCAAGATTGAGTCCATACTCTCCTCCACTGAGCTACCTCCTTGATATCCAAATTCTTGATAATCCCCCTCAAAGGGAAGAGCCGCACCGCCAAATACCTCGTGGAGGACCGGGAAGGCCTATTCGCCCACCCTCCTTTGTGCCTATCCCACCGTACCCTACCCCGTATACCGAGTTTAAGCCGGAAATCCCCAATACCCCGGGTATTAATGATTTGATGAAACTCATGAATAGAGTGGATCTCGGGGTACATGAAGGGAGGGTCGACAACTATTTGGCCCTTTACCCCCAATACTATAACATGGCTCAACAAGGGTATGTTGACCCTAATGGCCCTTTGCCCTCTTGGGCACAACCGGAACTCTTGTTCCCTAATCAAGGGAACCAAGCTTGGGGTCGCGACGGCGGAGGGCATTCTAGCCAAGGTGGAGGATACTCGAGTCAAGGGGGAGAATTCGACCAAGGAGGGTATTGGGGTCAAGCAAGCGGGTATGACTAAGCCGGGAGCTCTCATCGCTATGGCTATGATCAAGATGAGGATGACGAGTGAAAGAGGCCTACCTCACCACCTCCAATTGTATGATACCCATCTCTCCCTCTTTTTTTTTGTACATACATTGCATTTAGTGTAATTTTCGCATGCATTTGTATCATATTTCAGTTGTATTAGCTAGTTCATATAGTATAGTTTGCATTGCAATATATCTCACATGATCCACGTAGATAGTTTCATATAGACTAGAATTCATGCATAGTCACTAATGACCAATCCTATTCTTTTCTACACTAGAAATAGTGTTTAAATCGGTTTGGGGAGGTTTGATCATAGGTAACCATAGTTTACTAGAAATCATGCATCATATAATATAGTGTAGATTGCATTCATTTGTTATATATGTCATATAGAATTGCATTTAGTTAGAGCATGCATTCATTCATATCATATCATTGCATTTGTACTTCAATTTCCAAAAAATCAAAAATCCAAAAACATGCTTTTCTTTTTATCCTACTCCTACATGTACATTGAGGACAATGTCCAAAATAAAGTGGGGGATGGGAATTTATATTCCAAAAATGATAAAAATTGAAAAATTTCAAAAAATCACAAAAATATGTCTTTTAATTTCATAAAAACAAAAACCATAAAAATTTGAAAAATTGAAAATTCCAAAAACAAGTTCATTTCCTTTGTAGTGTAGTCTTATATATATTATTGTATATATTATGTTTGTCTATCCTTGTTCACATTGATTGACTACGCCACATCCGAGACATGAGGATCATGAAGACCGCATGGTATGATCTTTCCAATCTCCTTTTTTCTCTCTATGTTAATGACTATGTGGCTTTATTTTTATTGATGCGGTATAACAATGTGAATTTAGGACTTGCATTTAGTTTATATGTCATATTAGTTGATAAAATCACTTGCATTAGGATGTATATATTAGTTGCATCATGGCATGTAGTTGCAGTTAGATAAAACATTTTGAAAAGTGCCTAATTGAGAACTTTGACAAGAGCAACTAAGCCATTACAAATACTTTTTCAACTTAAGACTTTGCCTACTAGAATGGTTGTAAAACACCCTAGATAGTGTCATACTAGTGTCTTTTGACCCATGATCCAAAGCCTAGTCAAGGGTTTGCATGTGAGTCACCTATCCAACCCCGTGATGCGATGTGGATTTGGTTAACTTGTCTAGGTGACCTTGATTGACCTTGTGGTAAGGCAACCCAAAAATATTTTCTATCAATAAGCTTGAAGTGCTCATTTCGAAAATTTTGTCATGTGGAAGTAATTTAATGCCAAGTCAACCTCAAATGTTATGAAATGTTGAAATGTTGAGAAATTTAATTGTTTTGATGGAGGCGTACCACTTTGATGTGCTTTGGAGCGGGATCCATTGAATTGGGCCCCCACACGGTTGTGAATTCGGCCGCCCAGAGACAGAGTGACTATCACCCCGAAAAGCTATTGTCTAGAGGTTAACCGGTTGCCTAATAAGCGATTGGCGAAAGCAAAGGACACTAGCCCGGAAAGGACAAACCCCATCTTAAATTTTTGAAATGTGAAAGTTAAATGAGGACAACTTTGAATACTAGTCATATCCACCCTTTGTTTAAAAAGATTTGAGCATTTCATTTCCAAAAAGCCTTTTGTCAAACCACTTTGTCGAGCTTGGGACGATCCATGACCTTTAGTTTTGTAGAGAATTCGAGACTTGTCATGTCATATGCTACTAGCATCATAGCGATCATCATTCCACCACCATCCGATCGCTCTTGACGAAAGCATTTGGAAATTGAGGACGAAAGTAGTCTAGTTTAACACCATTTGGAGGTGATTTAGTGCCATCCTCTTAGCCTTAGTAATTTGTTGAACTAGTACTTGTGACGGATTATATGCTCTTAAATTTCTTCTCTTTTAGTTGCCTCCGCCACTTGATGAGGAAGTGGCTATTTCTTTTGTAGATGCATCCATTACTTGTTTTGTGTGCTTTAATGTTTGGATGTGTCGCCATTTTGTTAAGACCCACCTTGCCTTGCAAGAAGGCATCCTACCTCATGGTTGTCTTGTTGTGAGTTGAAGGGGCGGAGTGAGACCCGCTAATTGTCTCATATTGGTTATATTAGTAGGTTAGTTTAAATAAAGGTCTAGTTTTTGTCACCTCTTTACTCGGGACGAGTAAAGGTTCGGTCTGGGGATATTTGATGTGAACATTATTTGCTCATATTCAGTCCCCTAATTGAACCTATTTTGCATACTATTATAACATTCTTTGGCCATTTTATCCGTCAAAACCAGCCTATTTTCTTTTCTATCGCATTTCATATGTTTTGTAGGAAAGAAGATAATAAGGCGGAAATTCCCGTCTTTCTTGCGTATTCGGAAGCTATTTGACGATATTTGATGGACTAGTATGAAGAGGAAGTGAGAACTAAAGGCCAATCCCACAAGAATAAAGTGGAAATGAAGGAAAAGGAAGAATAGAAGAGAAAACGAGATAGCCCTCCAACCCGTGCGGATTCTCTAGAATCCGGCCGTCCCCAAACCACAGAAGACGTGCGTCTTCTCCCAAATCCACCCGTCTTCCCCTTCTACAATCCGCTCGTCCCGACAACAATCCGCCCGGATTCCTTTACAGCAATTTGGCCTTCTTCAAGCTTCAAAAAAAGAAGCCCTTCCTTCGAAAAATACCGGCGTCTCCCTGCTCAAATCTCAAAAGTGTAATTACTAGTTTAGCCCTTAGTTAATCCTAATGCATCCACCTAATTTCCACTATATATACCCCATTTGAGGGGGATCCTTTTATCAAGTTTTATTAGACTATAATCAAGTTTTCATTAGGTTAAATCAATCCTTCTCTTAGATTAGATTAGGAGTAGATTAAAACAGATTAATCTTTAATCTTTCCACAAATTACACATTAATCTCTCCTTAATTATTGTTCAAGTTTATTATTCAAGTTTATTATTGGGTAATTGAAGATTATTGGGTTATTATTGGGAGATTGACGACCTTCCATCAATCAATCAAGTTTCTTCTATTATTCTTTGCTTTATTATTTGGATCATCTCAAGTTTGGTATAATTCCTTTACTCTTTAATCTTTATTGTTCATTTCTTCATTCTATTATCATGTTTATACTTGTTGTGATGATTGACACCATTAATGACATGTTTCCCATGATAATGAGTGAGTAGTTTCTTTAGCTAGGATTAATGGGTAATTAGGGAAAACAAACATGGGATTGATTCCTGCTTAATCTAATATGTTTTCATAATCAAATTGCTTGCTTGTTGTGATGTCAACTTTATGCACATGTTGTGTTTGATGAAATGCTAAGCCTATGAATCCTTGCATTTTTACCATCTCTTATCTACTCAACTTGACTTGTAAGATATAAACCAACTCGAGTCTTGTTAGACCATGCATAGAAGTTGAATAGGAGGCAAGTAAGTCGACTTGTAGGTGTTGTACAATCTAATCGATTCGGCTCCGGGACCCAACCCTTCTTATGAACCGTAAGATATAAACCAACTCGGTTCCTCCACAACATTAATTACTTGTAACTTTGTAAACATGTTTGTATGATCACCACCATGAATCCCCTATGACCCCATGATATCCTAGCACTTTTAATCATTTGTTTACATCTTTCCTTTTATTGCTTGTTTTACTTTATTACTTTCATTAGTTTAGAATACAACTACAAACACCATCAATTGTGACACTAGCATAAATTAAGATAGATAGACTTAGAACCCAAAGCACACCGTCCCATGGATCGACCTCGACCTACCGCTAACTAGTTGTTTGTTGAGTATTATAAATGTGTTTGATTGGATGTGTGACGACCAACTCTTGTCCTGATCAAAATGGCGCCGTTGCCGGGGACGGTGCTATGTGATGATGTTCTTACTTGTTTGTCTATTTTAATTGTGCTTTCACCTTGAGGAACTTCTTGTAGTTTCCATGTTTGTAGTTGTACCTTTATCTTAGCTATGATGGCTCAAGACTTGACATATGGAGTATATGTTGGATCTTTTGAGTATGACTATGGGTATGGGGAGTTTGAGGAGCAAGTCAACACAAACCTACCTTACAACTCATACAATGAAAATCCTAACTATTACCCCAAATTTTCCAACCAAAACACTCACATCCAATATCCACAACAACCACCCACCCAATACCCACTTTATAATGAGTTTCAATTGCCACAATACAACCACTTTCACACTTACCCACAACAAGATAATGAACCCATTCAAAATGTGATCCTTCAAATGATGGGAGATCAACAAAACTTCTTCAAAAAAATACTAAAAGAGAGCCAAAGGAGGGATAATGTCCTTCAAGGCATTGTTACCCAAGGTGAGGAATTGGAAATTCAAATCATCCAATTGAAAGAATCCCAAGCAATCACTCCCCACCGTTCTTTGGACATTGAACATGAATACGAATTTGAAGTAGTAACTTTTAACATGAAAAGTGAGAAATGGGAAGAGCCTATTAAAGAAAATGTAGATTCATATACATACTAACATACTCATATATGTCTAAATAAATTTGTCATAAAATAAAACGGATCTTATGCATGCAAACAATAATATAAATAGAGGAGAAATCATGTCCTTACATACAATATTTCGGTTATATTGGGCGCAAGAGAGATCACCTATCTCTCTTGTTCTTGAGCTTTTCCTTTATGGATGAACAAGATCTAAGTATAATATCTCTCCCCAAGCTTTATACCCAAGGCTCCTCTTAATTTTAATTAATATTACAATACTAGTATAATATTAATCAAGGTAGAAAATTGAACCAAAATATTTATTAACTCTTGAATATTTCGGTTTTTAAGAGAGAAGAAGAGAGGATTTTTCTTCTCACTAGAACTCTATTTTGGATGAGTGAATTAGAATGAATAATAATACACTACACTTAGTGTATTATTAGGTAAAATTATAGAGAAAACAATGATCATTTTTGCTTCCCCAAAACCGTGTAAGAGGAGAGATATAGGGGAGCCAATGCATGGAAAAATTGTTCTTCACAATGAACAATAGGCTTGCATGGCTAGGTTTGCTTTTAATCATTGTGTTTTTCCACTAATTACAAACAACTTATAATTAGCTTAAATCCTTCTAATTTTCGGCCCACTCTATAATATGGATTCCATATTATTTTTGTCAATTGTCTATATGTTACATGTCACATGTCACATATATTTGTTATGTATTTTTAACATATTAAAAATCAACGTATTAATAAAAATACGTCACATACAAAAATTGACTTAGTAATTTCATAATTACTTGTGCCAAAATTTTACCAATTTATAAATCACAACTGATTGTATTTATAATAATTCATTCAATTTAATTGTTACATTAAACAATTATTTCATCCGAGTAATGATACAATTCAATTACTCAGACCGTATCTTATTTAATCACATTTCAATATGATACGTAAATTTTACTTCCAAAATCGTCCGTCAATTTTCAAGTAATTTAATTAACTCGCAACATTATACGATTAATTAAATAATCAATTAAGAGTATTGCCCTTTAGGTATGACCTAGGGGTCAACTGATCACCACCGTCACACGACAATAATGTCAAACTCTAGTCGACCAATCATTACCGATATATGTTGACCATTTGACAAGAATAATATTACTTCCCAATTGTATTCATTTTAATGAGACTTAAACATGTGATCATCATGATCAACAATCGTGATCGCATTATTGTCGGAGGACACATATTCCAACAATCTCCCACTTGTCCTCGACAAGTGTACGTCACCAATTCTCTTGTCCTATTACTATCTCCCACTCAATGCAAGGTGTCTTTCAAGTCGTACTTGCAAGTGATCACATCGAGAGTGGTTTCCTCGATCGGAGAATAACGATTGACGGATTTATCCACTCTGGATGCCATCCGATCGTGGCCACGCATTTCGCTTCATTACTCCTCGAGTGGCCCTGAGATATTGTTATAACCCTGACTAGGGGTGGACAATTCCTATTGCACTTATTCCCTTCGACTAGCCACAGCCATCATAACCCAAAATATGCCCATTTGACCCCATTTACGAAGGTCGTAGTAACACAAATCAAAGTTAATCAAAATCGTGCCATCTTAGGAGAATAGTCTTTAGTCAAAAGAATCGACTCATTTGAATACTATAGTAGCTCTTGCCACGACCAGGCTATATAAATTTGCCCGAACTCTATAAGCGGTCATTAGGCCCGACAAAATGTTCCTAACAATCACCCTATGTGATCGACTAGTCATCTCACATGACTCTATGGCACTTGAACTTGCCATCAATCTCCTCACACTCTAGTCACTTCGAGACGTCAC
The DNA here is from genome assembly GCF_048544455.1 of Silene latifolia. Taxonomy (NCBI): domain Eukaryota; kingdom Viridiplantae; phylum Streptophyta; class Magnoliopsida; order Caryophyllales; family Caryophyllaceae; genus Silene; species Silene latifolia. Next base: position 243,400,506 of record NC_133538.1, on the reverse strand, counting down.
CTCATATAAGTAACTATGGGCAAAAACAATGTTAATCCATGTTCACTTTAACGGGGTTCAATTGTCTCTACAACCCATTTGGATATAACAATGTTCAAAGTGAGTTAATAATAACTCAAACGACAAATGTCGACATCACACTTGGGTAGTCAATATCATATTACAACCTTGTGATGTTTATCGTAAGTGTAAACACTTATTGATTGCAATAGAAGTTTAACATCCCATGTGTCCATGTGTTCAAACTTCTTACACTTGCATTTTCCTTCACATTCATGTTCTCTCTTATAGCATGAATCTTACCAAGTACATATCAAGGTTCTCGACCTTGGTTTTGGTTCTTTAACTTGAAAGAACTTTCTTATCGATCATTTCATAACGAACGAATTTGCGATGAACAATACAACTTGTACCGATCAAGTATTCCATCCACACACAATGCACTAGGTATATGTTTTGAAGAATCTTGTAATAGTTGACAAGATTATTAGCTTAGTACTTCTCACAAGTCCTAGCTTAACTAGGAAAGATTGTTTTTGAATAACCTCTTATTCAACCAAGCATCTTTCCAAAACTTCTCATTTCTCTTTTCAAGTTTGAAAGATTTGGGATTCTCATAAATCCTTATATGTGCTCGGATCTTCTACAAAATGTGCAACCTCTTATCACATAATGGAATATTCCGTCAAGCACTGAAATCGCTCATCGGATTCTGCTTGAGAATGCATGACGTTTCCATTATGGCTCACAAATCAATCATCATGCTCTTATGCATATGATTCATAATTGGACATGTATGTGATTATTCTAATGGCGGAAATATTAGTTACTAATAATCATGAGATCAACCGTTCTCAGGTTCAATGAACTACCATGACTGCTAATGGTAATTCCATTTTCATTCATATGAATAACCTATGTATATGTTGATACGATGTGTATCTCTTTAATACTAATCCAACATCCCATGATGTAATTGGATTCATCATTGTCCATTTTCATCCAGAATTGAAAACTCAAAAGCTTCTTTATGAAAGAAGGTATTAGCTCGTCATTCTTTAATGAGTAATGAGTTTTATACATTCAAGGATGATAGCTCCCACTAAATTCCATGTCTTCACATGAGAATTTCCTAACTCCCACTCAATTCAACATATTTCAAAATTGACTTCTCAATCGAAATTTGTCAAGAATATAAATATAAATTGCTTTGCCAAGTTACTAGGATAAAACCATATATGTTCCCATCATATCCTTTCAAAATGCCTATTTTGAAGTGATCTCATCTCAACCTTACGGAAAGAGATTTCAATTCTCTAACACACTCATGTCATAATGATGTGTAGCAATGTCATTATTCAAATATAAACAATATCTAGAATACGTCCTTCGGAATACTCTTTCGGAAGGAGGATTAACCATTTCCTAGCGAGGTTAAGCAATGACATTTGCGTGGTTAAAACGTTGGCTATTGAAGATATCGGAATATCAATCTTTGCAACTTAATCTTGATCATAACTAGTATGTTACTTTGATTCATTTAGGCTCTTAAGTAAAACTCATGATTGAAACTATTTGGTCAAAATTTATCATATAGAACTTAGTCAAAACTTGTTAAGACTTTGCATTAGTCATTTTCATCCAAAACTTCTTTTGGTCTCCTCGTGTAGTTATCTTGAGAATATACTCTTATGATTACTACACTTGGTCTCTTTAGTCATATAGAACTAACTTGAGACCATAGATCTCATCTATTCGGCATACTATGTAAATAGATATACCTTTATTCAAATCATTTTCTCTTTCGTAGATCTACATTTACACAAGTACACAATTTGATTTTTGTCTTGTGTGTTGTGTCCTCATTTTTCTCCCACTCTATCTTTAGAATGAATACACTAAACATTCAAAGATAGCATATGAGACACAAATTAATGATGTTGAATTATAAGGAGAACTACCTCATAGGTTGACTAATTGTTATTGAATTCATATGTGTACTTGGTGGTTGACATACCTTTAAGAGAGTTCATAGACTCAAAATCACTTTATAAATGATCATACACAAGCCTTAAGCATGTGGACATATAATGAAACCCGTCATTATAATTGTCTATTGGATCACTTTTAAGTGAATAATCTTATGTTTCAAAACGCAAGCATTTAAAGATGAAATTTTTAGAACATAAAGGATAAATGATAAAACGGGTGACTTGGGTTGCAAACCAAGTCACCAACATCCAAAATACAAACCATTATCCAAAATACCTTTCCATGTCGAACACGGAAACTTAAAGTTCTAAAATTCAAAACATAACTTAAAATAAGACAATGAAAAACAAAGCTCCACAAAAGCTATCCTTAGCTTCTCCATGGTTTCTCATGCTTGTTTTTCTTTTCCCTTGTCTTTGCTTGGTGGAGGCCCTATTTACAATAAAAAGGAGATACATTATCACAACTTTGCATCATAATACCATAGTTGAATTTAGAAACATAAAAGAAGGTTAGTCATTTACCTACTGGAGTGATCTTTCCAGCTTTGATATCACCAAGGTACTTGGAACAATTTCTTTTCCAATGACCCATGCCATTACAATAATGGCATTTATCAAGAGGACCCTTCTTGACTTTGGAGGTGCTAGCTTCACAAGACTTAGCTTTGGTGAATGTGGGAGCTTGCTTTTTACCCTTTCTTCCACTCTTCTTGAACTTCCCCTTACTCTTTGTGCTTATGTTAAGCACATCCTTGGGAGGATTCACATTTAACCCCATGTCCCTCTCGGCTTGCACAAGTAACTTGTGCAACTCCTCAAGAGACACATCCTTGTCTTGCATGTTGAAATTCACCCGGAATTGCACATATGCCTTGACCTTAGACAAGGAGTGTAGAATCCTATCTACGATGAGTTCTTTGGGGATTTCAACCTTTTGAATTTTCAAGGTCTCGACAAGCTCCATGAGTTTGAGCACATGAGGGCTAACCTTTTGGCCCTCTTTGAAGTCGAGATCAAAGAATGCCGCGGCCGCCTCATATTGGACGATCCGCGGAGTTTGTGAAAACATGGTCACAAGTTTGGAGTAAATCTCATTAGCATTGCCCATTTTAAAGGCTCTCCTTTGGAGTTCCGCCTCCATCGCAAATATTAAGACATTTTTCATTGCGGCGGACTCCTTTTGGTAAGTCTCATAGGCTTCCCTCGTGGCCGCGGTGGACCTAGTGGAGGGTTCGGGTGGAGAGGCCTCGGTAAGGTAACGAAGCTTGTCGTCACCTTCGGCGGCTAATTTGATTTGGGCATCCCATTCGGAGAAATTTGACCCATTCTTTTCAAGTTTACATCGATCCATAAAGGATCGGAGCCAAGATGAAGTAGCGAGTGGTGTAGCATTAGGAGTTGGTGTTGATGTTGCCATTTGTTATGAAAAAGAAGTGTTCTACAAAACAAAATATAAGGAGTAAAACAAATGTCGTTTTAATTATACTCGTAAAAATGTATGATTTAAACAAGTTTTATGCATTTTCTAGTGACCTCTACCCAACTAGATAAATGATTCCAAGACCCAAATTCATATCGACTTAGGCACGGGGTAGCCGATGCAACCTTTATCAACATAACTCGGTGGATTAACCTTTTAATCGATTCTACTTTTAGAACTCTTGGTCGATAAAATTACTCTAATGTTTATCTATAGCCCAAAACACATCAACAAGGGCACGGGGTAGCCGATGCAACCCTTATCAATTACTTTTGTTGAGTTCAATCCAAATTTCGAATAAATGTGTCCATTATCCAAAACCACATCAACTTGGGCACGGGGTAGCCGATACATCCCTTATCAACATGAATTCGGTGGATTAACATTCATCACCCACTTCCCCTACGTAACAAGGTTTGTACCCCTGGGTAGCCGAGTGCACTCCCTCGCGAAATAGGTTTTCATGGTTTCTACTATTTGGTAAGGCTATGTCTCAATTGATTGTTTTAGCGAGAGGTCATGTCAATTTATTATCTATCACGTTTTAAGTGAACTAAAGCGGTGAACTACGATAATTCGAATTGACACGGTCGATAAACTCGATAAAATAACAATGCATGTTTAGTTATGGCGATTTAGCGATGCATGTGACATAAAATAAAATGCAAGCATAAAGATAAATAAATCCTAGTATGGCCTTTCCTAAAATAGAAAAACTATTAATCTATTACATATTCGGAAACCAACTCCATTGGTCCCTTGAACCTTGGTTGTGGCACGCATCTCGAGGTAACACCGTCTTTATGTATCGCCATTCTTGAAGAAATCCGTCTTTAGGAACTCCTAATGAATAAAATTACATAATAAATTACATAATTTCCTATTATACATTTGTAACTAAAATAAAATAAATCTATTAAATTACAAAACGGTGATACGAGATCACAATAAAATTACAACCGAATCGATATTCCCATACATTTCGGGAAATACCAATTAAAATCTAAGGCCATACTAAGTAAAATTACATAATTCAAAAATTACATAAATTAAAATTATGACAATCATAAAGAAAAATGCAGCATTATAATATGTATGAACATGCTCAATTTTAATGCTAAATCGCCTTTAATTAGCCAATATCATATATTACTCGGTTTTTTTCGGTTTGCGTGATTTCAACATTTTATAATCACAAAAATACATAAACTCATATTTATGCATAAGTTAATTACCCTAACCTCTTAGGACTCAAAATATAGTCTTCACTAATAATTTGACCATAATTAACCCATATTTACAAAATTGTTCATAAATGGACCAAAAATTACAAAAATAAGCTATTAAACTTCAAATAAATCCAAAAATTTCAAATAAATTTGAAATTTGAAATTTAAATTCATGAAAATTCTGGAAAAATTCCATGACACTCATAATGTTCAAAATCTTTAGGTTAAAAAATTCGAAAATTTACCGGAAAAACAATGTTGCGGTTTATCGATTTATAATAAAATAATCATAAAAACATGGAAAAATAATTTTCATTAACTTTTCAATTTTAGATCTGAAAAAAGATAATAAAATGCAACATTAGATGTTTTTCCTAAGTCATAGATTATGTTTTATTAATTTTCACTAATAATGTCACTATTTATGCTATTTTTCTTCAAAAATTCATAAATCATGCAAAAAGACTTCTTTATAGCCAATTATTTTACACACATCTTGTAAAATTGCATGTGACAACATATTAATGTTCTATGACCATATTCGAAATTTAACTCATATTAACCTATTTTTCACTTAAATCCGAATTTAATAATGAAAAATTCATTTTTCGAGCATAATAAGTCCAAAAATTATGAAAATTTACAGGTTATCTCAAAATAATATATGTGACAACATATCCAAAAACCAAGTGAAAATTCGAAGTATAGCTATTTTTAGACCAAAAATGACATTTTTACTCATAAAATCACATTTAAATGCCATTATTGTAAATTATGAACAATAAAAATCCGAAAAATTAACCAAAATATCCTAAAACACTTTAGGACCAGAAATATTAACATGCATGTAATAATTTCGTGATATATCATAATAACACAAATTTTACAAGTTTTATTTGTTATTCATATAACTTGGAAAAACTTTTAACCAATTTGCATGCAAACAACCGTGGCTCTTGATACCGATTGAAGAAAATGTAGATTCATATACATACTAACATACTCATATATGTCTAAATAAATTTGTCATAAAATAAAACGGATCTTATGCATGCAAACAATAATATAAATAGAGGAGAAATCATGTCCTTACATACAATATTTCGGTTATATTGGGCGCAAGAGAGATCACCTATCTCTCTTGTTCTTGAGCTTTTCCTTTATGGATGAACAAGATCTAAGTATAAGATCTCTCCCCAAGCTTTATACCCAAGGCTCCTCTTAATTTTAATTAATATTACAATACTAGTATAATATTAATCAAGGTAGAAAATTGAACCAAAATATTTATTAACTCTTGAATATTTCGGTTTTTAAGAGAGAAGAAGAGAGGATTTTTCTTCTCACTAGAACTCTATTTTGGATGAGTGAATTAGAATGAATAATAATACACTACACTTAGTGTATTATTAGGTAAAATTATAGAGAAAACAATGATCATTTTTGCTTCCCCAAAACCGTGTAAGAGGAGAGATATAGGGGAGCCAATGCATGGAAAAATTGTTCTTCACAATGAACAATAGGCTTGCATGGCTAGGTTTGCTTTTAATCATTGTGTTTTTCCACTAATTACAAATAACTTATAATTAACTTAAATCCTTCTAATTTTCGGCCCACTCTATAATATGGATTCCATATTATTTTTGTCAATTGTCTATATGTTACATGTCACATGTCACATATATTTGTTATGTATTTTTAACATATTAAAAATCAACGTATTAATAAAAATACGTCACATACAAAAATTGACTTAGTAATTTCATAATTACTTGTGCCAAAAATTTTACCAATTTTTAAATCACAACTGATTGTATTTATAATAATTCATTCAATTTAATTGTTACATTAAACAATTATTTCATCCGAGTAATGATACAATTCAATTACTCAGACCGTATCTTATTTAATCACATTTCAATATGATACGTAAATTTTACTTCCAAAATCGTCCGTCAATTTTCAAGTAATTTAATTAACTCGCAACATTATACGATTAATTAAATAATCAATTAAGAGTATTGCCCTTTAGGTATGACCTAGGGTGTCAATCGATCACCACCGTCACACGACATGTAATGTCAAACTCTAGTCGACCAATCATTACCGATATATGTTGACCAGTTGACAGTAACAATATTACTTCTCAATTGTATTCATTTTAATGAGACTTAAACATGTGATCATCATGATCAACAGTCGTGATCGCATTATTGTCGGAGGACACATATTCCAACACCTATCTCCTTGAGCTCTTGTGACTATGAAAGTGTTGTGTTTAATGAGGAAGACATGAGGTTGAGTAAGCCAAATACTCTCAACCTTTGTGAGTATAAGGGTGTATCCTTTGAAGTGAATGTTGGGGTGTTGGAGAAAATGTTAAATGAAGCCCCCATTTATGATTCGTATGAAGATAGCAACAATGATGATGAGCCTAACGGATGGACTCACAATATCACCTTGCTTGAGGAGCCTATCCTTGAGACATTTTAGATACCCTATCATGAAGAAGAACGCCCTTCCTTTATTCTCCGTGAAGACCACTTGACACCTATCATGGAGCCAATGATCATTGAAGAGGATATGGTAGATCTTCTTCAAAAGGCCAAAGTTTTATACAAGAGCTACTTGGTGAAAAAGCTCAAAGAGAAGATTGCTCGAGAAGCCACTTGCAAAGATTTGGCGCTCACAATGACAACTTCTAAAGAGCTCGATCATCAATGCCATGAAAATTATCCTTCCACCTTGGAAGGATTGAAAAATCAAAATGCTATCATCACCACCAAGATTGAAGAAGAAGTTGGTAAGTGGAAGTCTACGGATGAAATGAACCACACTTCATGCCTAGTGTTGACAAGAATCATGGGCTCGTTTATTTGAGGAATTGGGAAAGCTCTAACGCTAAGGACAACGCAAGAGAAAGAACATTCTACAAACTTCCTTGGCCAAACTTCATATTCAAATTGAGCAACCCATACTTGTGCTTATTTGGAGCTTGTTCACAAGCTTTTGATCTCTTATTAAGATCCCTAAGCTCTATGGATAAGAACTTCTACGATTTGAACTAGTTTGGTGGAGTCCTATCTCAAACCACCATTTGTAAGATATTTCATGGAACCTTTCACTTTGTATAATATTGTACATTATTGCATTTGCATTTAATTTCTTACATGAGAGTGGTGAGAGAGAGAGTCATCTTACATTTTTAATGAGCAAATTTCAGAAAAAGATAAGGAGGAATAGCAAATCGGTGAAAGGGTATGTTTTTGCAAAGAAAAGAAAAGAAGAAAAAGAAGAAAAGGGAGCTGAAGATGCCCGGATTTAGAGGAAGACGCTCGTCCAGAACCCACGTCAGAAAAATGGTTAGCACTGTAGCAGAAGACGGGCGGATTCTTCACAAACCGCCCGTCCTGGAAAAAGACGTCCGTATTCCTTGCGGGACGCCCGTCCCGTATGTCATCAAAAACAAGATTTTGCGCTGTAGCAGAAAACGGGCGGATTTAACTCAAGACGCCCGTCCCGACCAAGACGCACGACCTAAGTCCCAAGACGCCCGTCTTCTTCCTGCTCTCAACTGGAAAAAAATTCCTGCATCAGAATCCGCCCGGATTCAGGCCAAGAAGCCCGTCTTCTATTCTCTCGAGACGCCCGTCCCGAAAAGAATCCGCTCGGATTGTCCTGTTTTTTCGGATAAACCGGATATGACCCACCCTTATCCGCTCGGATTCCCCCTTTCTTCTATATAATCACCCCCATTCTCCCTCGGTTCTTCACCTTATCAAACCCTAAAACACTCATCTCCATCCTCAAAATCACACCTCCTCTCAAAAACACCCCCATCACCCACATCAAAATGGCACCATTGAACCTCAAGGGAAAGGCCAAGAAATTGGTTGAATCCACCGGAAAGAAGCGCAAGGGATCGACCTCTTCAATGCCACCGGAGGTAGTGCTACCAAAGACCTCCCAACCCCTAATGAGGGGAGGAATTGAACAACTTGACTACTTCCAAGAGGTGGTATTTGAATCCGATGACCACCGCATGAACTTTGTCAAATTACTAGGTAAGAACTACGAACCCACTCAATTCGTAGATACTAGGGTGTTGGAAATCCTTAAGATAAGGTACCCTACCGAAATGTTCTTTAATGGTCTTGGCATTGGGAAACTTTTCCATGCCCATGAGGAGACGTACCTTAGTCTCACCCTTGAATTCTTGAGTAGCCTTCGCATTGTAACGAATACCCACACTGATGTGGGCATGGAGTTTAGGTTGTGCAACCTAGACCATCATCTTTCTCTTGAGGAGTTCGCCTACATTTTCGGTCTTGTAGTGACCATCATCTATACCGAAAAACCCGATAATTTCGGTGTGGACCTCCTTTGGAAGGCTATCTTCGGGAGGGATTTTTCCCATCCAATGCAGTGCTATACCTTCGCCATCCAACATCCGGTGATTCGATTCACCGAGCGCTTTGTGGCCGGTATCATCAACGGGAGGTACGAACAAGATAGGTGTACTCTCATCGATTTAACCTTTCTTAAATCCGATTTGAATGTTTGAGCAGTGAGGCGTTATAACTTCAATACGCCACTTGAGATACTTACTAGGTTCAATGATTTTGCTCAAGGAACCACTCAACTCAAGACCTTCGTGATGGGAGTTCTAATAACTATTTTGGCCCACCACCTTTGTCTCGGGTTCAATGCCCGAGGGACCTATACTCCTCTTGAGGGGAGGACTTTGATTGATGAGAACACCATCTTCAACAGTCACCGATGGTGTAACTACACTCGAGACAGGAGTTTAGAGTGGCACACCAAAGGATGAACTTCAATGATCCTTGAAGGATGGAAGATACCGGGCATTGACCCAAGATTGAGCCCATAGTCGCCTCCACCAAGCTACCTCCTTGATATCCAAATTCTTGATAATCCCCCTCAAAGGGAAGAGCCGCACCGCCAAATACCTCGTGGTGGACCGGGAAGGCCAATTCGCCCACCCTCCTTTGTGCCTATCCCACCGTACCCTACCCCGTATACCGAGTTTAGGCCGGAAATCCCCAATACCCCGGGTATTAATGATTTGATGAAACTCATGAATAGAGTGGACCTCGGGGTACATGAAGGGAGGGTCGACAACTATTTGGCCCTTTACCCCCAATACTATAACATGGTTCAACAAGGGTATGTTGACCCTAATGGCCCTTTGCCCTCTTGGGCACAACCAGAACTCTTGTTCCCTAATCAAGGGAACCAAGCTTGGGGTCGCGACGGCGAAGGGCATTCTAGCCAAGGTGGAGGATACTTGAGTCAAGGGGGAGAATTCGACCAAGGAGGGTATTGGGGTCAAGTAAGCGGGTATGACCAAGTTGGGAGCTCTCATCGCTATGGCAATGATCAAGATGAGGATGACGAGTGAAAGAGGCCTACCTCACCACCTCCAATTGTATGATACCCATCTCTCCCTCTTTTTTTTTTTTTGTACATACATTGCATTTAGTGAAATTTTCGCATGCATTTGTATCATATTTCAGTTGCATTAGCTAGTTCATATAGTCTAGTTTGCATTGTAATATATCTCACATGATCCACGTAGATAGTTGCATATAGACTAGAATTCATGCATAGTCACTAATGACCAATCCTATTCTTTTCTACACTAGAAATAGTGTTTAAATCGGTTTGGGGAGGTTTGATTATAGGTAACCATAGTTTACTAGAAATCATGCATCATATAATATAGTGTAGATTGCATTCATTTGTTATATATGTCATATAGAATTGCATTTAGTTAGAGCATGAATTCATTCATATCATATCATTGCATTTGTACTTCAATTTTCAAAAAATTAAAAATCCAAAAACATGTTTTTGTTTTTATCCTACTCCTACATGTACATTGAGGACAATGTCCAAAATAAAGTGGGGGATGGGAATTTATATTCCAAAAATGATAAAAATTTCAAAATTTCAAAAAATCACAAAAATATGTCTTTTAATTTCATAAAAACAAAAACCATAAAAATTTGAAAAATTGAAAAATCCAAAAACAAGTTCATTTCCTTTGTAGTGTAGTCTTATATATATTATTGTATATATTATGTTTGTCTATCCTTGTTCACATTGATTGACTACGCCACATCCGAGACATGAGGATCATGAAGACCGCATGGTATGATCTTTCCAATCTCCTTTTTTCTCTCTATGTTAATGACTATGTGGCTTTATTTTGATTGATGCGGTATAACAATGTGAATTTAGGACTTGCATTTAGTTTATATGTCATATTAGTTGATAAAATCACTTGCATTAGGATGTATATATTAGTTGCATCATGGCATGTAGTTGCATTTAGATAAAACATTTTGAAAAGTGCCTAATTGAGAACTTTGACAAGAGCAAATAAGCCATTACAAATACTTTTTCAACTTAATACTTTGCCTACTAGAATGGTTGTAAAAAACCCTAGATAGTGTCATACTAGTGTCTTTTGACCCATGACCCAAAGCCTAGTCAAGGGTTTGCATGTGAGTCACCTATCCAACCCCGTGATGCGATGTGGATTTGGTTAACTTGTCTAGGTGACCTTGATTGACCTTGTGGTAAGGCAACCCAAAAATATTTTCTATCAATAAGCTTGAAGTGCTCATTTCGAAAATTTTGTCATGTGGAAGTAATTTAATGCCAAGGAAACCTCAAATGTTATGAAATGTTGAAATGTTGAGAAATTTAAATGTTTTGATGGAGGCGTACCACTTCGACGTGCTTTGGAGCGGGATCCATTGAATTGGGCCCCCACACAGTTGTGAATTCGGCCGCCCAGAGACAGAGTGGCTATCACCCCGAAAAGCTATTGTCTAGAGGTTAACCGGTTGCCTAATAAGCGATTGGCGAAAGCAAAGGACACTAGCCCGGAAGGGACAAACCCCGTCTTAAATTTTTGAAATGTGAAAGTTAAATGAGGACAATTTTGAATACTAGTCATATCCACCCTTTGTTTATAAAGATTTGAGCATTTCATTTCCAAAAAGCCTTTTGTCAAACCACTTTGTCGAGCTTGGGACGATCCATGACCTTTACTTTTGTAGAGAATTCGAGACTTGTCATGTCATATGCTACTAGCATCATAGGGATCATCATTCCACCACCATCCGATCGCTCTTGACGAAAGCATTTGGAAATTGAGGACGAAAGTAGTCTAGTTTAACACCATTTGGAGGTGATTTAGTGCCATCCTCTTAGCCTTAGTAATTTGTTGAACTAGTACTTGGGACGGATTATATGCTCTTAAATTTCTTCTCTTTTAGTTGCCTCCGCCACTTGATGATGAAGTGGCTATTCCTTTTGTAGATGCATCCATTACTTGTTTTGTGTGCTTTAATGTTTGGATGTGTCGCCATTTTGGCAAGAGCCACTTTGCCTTGCAAGAAGGCATCCTATCTCATGGTTGTCTTGTTGTGAGTTGAAGGGGCGGAGTGAGACCCGCTAATTGTCTCATATCGGCTATATTAGTAGGTTAGTTTAAATAAAGGTCTAGTTTTTGTCACCTCTTTACTCGGGACGAGTAAAGGTTCGGTCTGGGGATATTTGATGTGAACATTATTTGCGCACATTTAGTCCCCTAATTGAACCTATTTTGCATACTATTATAACATTCTTTGGCCATTTTATCCGTCAAAACCTTCCTATTTGCTTTTCTATCGCATTTCATATGTTTTGTAGGAAAGAACATAATAAGGCGAAATTCCTGTCTTTCGTGCGTATTCGGAAGCTATTTGGCGATATTTAATGGACTAGTATGAAGAGGAAGTGAGAACTAAAGGCCAATCCTACAAGAATAAAGTGGAAATGAAGGAAAGGGAAGAATAGAAGAGAAAACGAGATAGCCCTCCAACCCGTGCGGATTCTCTAGAATCCGGCCGTCCCCAAACCACAGAAGACGTGCGTCTTCTCCCAAATCTGCCCGTCTTCCCCTTCTACAATCCGCCCGGATTCCTTTACAGCAATTTCGTCTTCTTCAAGCTTCAAAGAAAGAAGCCCTTCCTTCTAAAAATACCGGCGTCTCCCTGCTCAAATCTCAAAAGTGTAATTACTAGTTTAGCCCTTAGTTAACCCTAATGCATCCACCTAATTTCCACTATATATACCCCATTTGAGGGGGATCCTTTTATCAAGTTTTATTAGACTATAATCAAGTTTTCATTAGGTTAAATCAATCCTTCTCTTAGATTAGATTAGGAGTAGATTAGAATAGATTAATGTTTAATCTTTCCACAAATTACACATTAATCTCTCCTTAATTATTGTTCAAGTTTATTATTCAAGTTTATTATTGAGTAATTGAAGATTATTGGGTTATTATTGGGAGATTGACAACCTTCCATCAATCAATCAAGTTTCTTCTATTATTCTTTGCTTTATTATTTGGATCATCTCAAGTTTGGTATAATTCATTTACTCTTTAATCTTTATTGTTCATTTCTTCATTCTATTATCATGTTTATACTTGTTGTGATGAATGACACCATTAATGACATGTTTCCCATGATAATGAGTGAGTAGTTTCTTTAGCTAGGATTAATGGGTAATTAGGGAAAACAAACATAGGATTGATTCATGCTTAATCTAATATGTTTTCATAATCAAATTGCTTGCTTGTTGTGATGTCAACTTTATGCACATATTGTGTTTGATGAAATGCTAAGCCTATGAATCCTTGCATTTTTACCATCTCTTATCTACTCAACTTGACTTGTAAGATATAAACCAACTCGAGTCTTGTTAGACCATGCATAGAAGTTGAATAGGAGGAAAGTAAGTCGACTTGTAGGTGTTGTACAATCTAATCGATTCGGCTCCGGGACCCAACCCTTCCTATGAACCGTAAGATATAAACCAACTCGGTTCCTCCACAATATTAATTGCTTGCAACTTTGTAAACATGTTTGTATGATCAACACCATGAATCCCCTATGACCCCATGATATCCTAGCACTTTTAATCATTTGTTTACATCTTTCCTTTTATTGCTTGTTTTACTTTATTACTTTCATTAGTTTAGAATACAAGTACAAACCCCATCAATTGTGACACTAGCATAAATTAAGATAGATAGACTTAGAACCCAAAGCACACCGTCCCATGGATCGACCTGGACCTACCGCTAACTAGTTGTTTGTTGAGTATTATAAATGTGTTTGATTGGATGTGTGACGACCAACTCTTGTCCTGATCAAGTGGGACCATCTTTCAAGCTAAAGAGCCCAAGTCTAGTAACAAGTCTAGACATGTACTTAGAAAATTCCATGTAATTAGAGATTTCATCGAAAGGAAGGAAATTGCGATATGTAAGGTTGGGACATATGATAATATTTCCGATCCCTTAGCCAAGCCTTTATCGCAGGCTAAGCATCACCAACATGTGGTTTCCATGGGTCTTAAACGCATGCCAACTTTGTATTAGATTATGAGATATGAAATGAAAAACGTTGTTTTAGTTTATTAATATATGATAATCGCGTTTATCGTTTGAGTTTCATTTTAAAACTCTTTAATTTATTACTTTGTTATATCCTAATAGGTTGTTGAGACAATATTGACACCCATTAAAGTGAACTGGAATAACATAGTATTGGCCCCTAGTTACTTACATGAGGTGACGTCTCCAAGTAACTAGAGTGTGAGTCGATTGATGGATAGTTCAAGTGCCATAGGGTCATAAGGGATGACTAGTCGATCACATAGGCAGAATGTATGGGACACTCTGTCGGGCAGCGACCGCTTATAGAGTTCTGGCAGTTTTTATATAGCCTGGTCGTGGCGAGAGCTACTATAGTATTATTTTGAGTCAATTCTTAGACTAAAGACTGTTCGTCCAAGGTGGCACAGTTTCTAAGTGACTTTGATTTTTGCTCTACGACTTTCGTAACTGAGGTCAAATGGGCATCTTTTGGGTCATGATGAACTGTGGCTAATCGAAGGGAGCAGTACGATAGGAATGGTCCACCCCTTGTCAGGGTTATTTAAAATCTAAAGGCCACTCGAGGAGTAGTGAACTGAAAATGCGTGGCCACGCTCGGAAGGTATCTACAGTAGATAATTTCAGTCAGACAGTTACTCTCCAGATCGAGGAAACCACTCTAGATATGATCAAATGAAAGTAAGACCCGCATGACACCTTGCATTGAGTGGGAGATGATGTAATAGGACAAGAGAATTGGTGACGCACACTTGTCTCAGACAAGTGGGAGATTGTTGGAGTAAGTGTCCTCAACAATAGTGCGATCACATATTTTAAATCTCATGATAAGAATACGTAAGGGATGATTCATTTATATAGTCAACTGATCAACATTAATCGGTAATGATTGGCTAACTAGAGTTTGAGATTACTATCATTTGACGGTGGTGGTCAGTTGATCCCTTAAGGTCACACCTATAGGATAATTCCCTTAATAGATAAATTAATTAATTTTATAATGATACAAGTTAATTAATACCTTAAAATTAAAAAATTTATATTTGTGAGTGAGAATTCATATCTTGTTGTAATTCGATTAAAAAAGATTCGTTTTAGTAATTAAATGTTTGTATTACTAAAATTTGATTACTGTTTATGAAACAATTGAGATAAGAATGAAAAGTTAGTTATAATTACAAGATGATGTAGAGTATTTTAACTTAACCCATTTTAAATACTTATGATCATGAATTACTAGCTAATTTGTCATATGTAATTAATTTATTATGAAATGATATTTATTTGGATAAATATGCATTAAAAATTGATATGGGTATGATGTGTGACACATGACCTAACAAATGACATTTGACAAAATCACAAAATAAAATGGAATCCATTTTCTATAGGGGCACCGGTTTTATAAGAGGGAAATGGGGTTTATTGTGTTTGTTAATTTTGAATGGCAAACATAATCATCACCCTAATTACCCTAGCCTTCACCTAGACTGTGCTCACAATTAATACAAGACAGACCAAAGTAGACTATTCAGGGGTATTTATAGCTAGTTGCCACATAAATAACATAGAAATGCGTGTAAATATAGGGTAAAAACCATATATAAAATGCACGCATCACCCAACATCAACAACACTTCCACAATCCCCAACAACCGTGTACAAAATCCCACACCAACACGACCACAACCACCAATACCACCTCTGGCCACTACCATTGACACCACTGTCCCACGGCTACTCCAGGGGAAGTTCCCTTCGTCTGGCGAGTCCCCTAGGTAAGTCAATCTAGCGGTCTTAAGACGGTCACTAAAAAGCTCCCCATTTCCCCTATTTTGACGAAATCCGGCCAACCACCACCACAAGTCAGCCCCTTTAACCACCCACGACCATCCACGGTGATCGACTCAGCACCATGGGCCAACCCAACCAAGGTTTGGTCCCAAACGAGTCACGGCTAAGGTGTTAAACCCGCATAAACCCATGATACAAACACCCACAAGAAAATTAGCAAAAACACCCCTTCCCCGTCGATCACTAGTGGTTAAACGGAGGTCCGGTTATACCCTGGCAGTCCACGGTCATAGTCATGGTCAAAACAAGTCCTTTGGTGTTCTAAATAACGAGTTATAACAAGACAAAGGTGTATACATGAGACGGTCTTAAATTATTACCTTGAGACGATAAATTCCTTGCTTTTCTCCTTCTTATTCTCCCTCTCTCTCTTTTTGTGAATTTGTGAATTATAAGGGTGGGTGATGATGTTTATATGTTGGTCTAATGGATACAATTAGGAAAGTACTACATAACTACCAATTCTATTATTCTATTATTATACATTATATTAGTCTTACCATAAGTAGGATTACCATATACTACCATGACTAATATTATTACCGTAATATTATTATTATTATTATCTTATAAATAAAATACAATTTTAAGAGATAATAAATAAGAAATAAGAAATATATATTTCATAAAACAATTATGAAAATGAACTATATTTATTAAACAGCTTAATAGAATATCATTATAAAACAACTATACTTATCAAAATACTTTTATAAAATACAGGGTATTATATAGTCTTCCTTCCTTAAAAAGAACTTTGTCCCCGAAGTTCACCCGCACCTAAGGGTACACACTTACACGCCAATGCTATCAACACACTCACTACCAACTACACATTGCACAAGAAAAGACAACACTCAAGGGTAGTATTACATTCTATCCCTCTTAAAAGAAACTTCGCCCTCGAAGTTTAAGGTACCAAAAAACTACTTCTCTTTTCATGCTAATGAGATCATCAAAACCACAATTGTAACACTACAAGAGCATGCAATGCACATTGTAACACATGGCAACTATTATTTTCAACATAATATCGATTGATGGTGTAATAAGAGTTACTAAATGGAAATCAGAACTAAATGGGTAACCACAACCTTTGAATTAATTTTAATTGCAAAACCCACATTGTGTAGTATATTTGAATCAACCTTTATTTAAACTTAACTACTTTATTTAATTACTGGCGAATACATTGCCAGGATAAATAACAACCTATAACCAAAAAGATAAGCATAAATGTTTTGATTTACTTTTCTTGATTTATATAACTCTTTGAAGCCTATCCCCACAAGGAGCCAAGCTATGCTCCCTTGGTCCAGGGTTTGATGATTTTGCTTGCCCAAGATACACCACATCCTCATCTAATTCATGGTTCGAGGCTCTCTGCCGATAAGGCTGAAGTCTATCCGAGTCATCGTCCCATGGTCCAGTCCACATGACTCCTACTTCTTACTCCTCATCATCACTAATCTCTATCACCTCACGAGTTTTACTCTCCTCTTCCCCGAAGAACATATCCGACTCAGTCTCCTTACTATTATCCCTAGCAGTATGGATTGTTTTTCAGGTTTAAGGGTTGTGCTATGTCGGTCTGCCCAACATACATAAATTAGGTGTTTCAATCGCTCTAGGACAGCTTCATAGGTAAAGAGTGGAGGATATGCATTTCCATTACAGTGTCTAGGGTTCTCCCAAAGTTTATGATTATGTGTAGTGTAGTCTTTCATGTAGCTCGCCCTAACTTCTTCTAATGGTCCGGAATAAGCAAGACTGCTAACCAGAACATAGGCTCCTAAATAGGTGTTAGTTATGTATTCTCGATCCCAACAAGCTCCATACGCATTCATATGAGATTCTAAATTCTTGAAATGCTCGTTAATGTATGAGTTTGGAAACATGAAGAAATCTTCGGGGCGTTTAGTAGGGTAAGGAAACATTCTAAGGAATATAAGGGAAGAAGTTAGGGTACAGAAATTATATGCTAATGATGTGTTATATGGGGTATGCATATGGTTAGTAGATGTATGCTTAGTATGCATAGAAATGCTATGAATATGCCAATTATTGGTTTACTATAAGGATTACCTAAGCTAATTAGGTCTTACCTACCCCTTCCTTTTGCATAATTTAGATTTATTACTTGCGCGTTTATTTCTTACTAATGACATCCAACTTAAACATGCATGCAGTTAATGTAACTATATAGGCTTAGGGCAACACATTCCGCATATCACTAGACATGTTATTCTACTTCACATAATTTACAACATCCAAACATCAAGGTGCAAGAGATGCGAAAATAATTTCTTTAAAACTTTGGTATAAAACTTACATTTTCAAGGATCAGAAAATATGTTTCAAATTTCAAAAATCATGAATAAATAATCACTTAACTATTTCTTGAGTACTTATACTTTTTAGAAAACACAGAGAGTTAACAAATCATGAGGGAAAGAATCAAGTCCAAAGCTCGTAAGCTCAATTTATAATGAAATTTACAACTTGTTTGGTCCAAACAGAAATTTAACAGCAGCTTGTCAGAAACTTAGGCCAACTTGCAAAAATCACCATTAAATGTAGAGACATCAAGATTTAACGTGACTTATAAATTAGGAAACATATACAAATCTTTTAAACAGTGAAGTTATAATTATATATAAACAATAAGTACATTTTTAATGGCAAATTTTACAAAAAGATGGGTCGAAAACATGACTGTACAGGAACAATCTGACCACTGTCCACTAAAATATTTATGACTCTTAAACCGTAAATTATTTAAGCATGAAACTAGAGGCATACGAAAGCTAACACACAGGGCTATTACACATAAAAATTTTGTCCACAGATGTTAAATAGGCAATAAATGACAGCCAAAGCAATCAAAGGCAAGAATCTGAGAATATAATCAGGCTTACATTCTTCACAATAACGTAATTATATACCACCTTGACTTAATATCATGCTCTAGCAATTATTTTAGCAGCTATTATGACACACCACTCTCCTTAAAATTAAGGTTACGTCCCCGTAACCTCGATCCTCAACGAAGACAAAATCCATCCTAAGACAAAATCCCCGGTTCAAAACTGGAAGGGTCAGGGTTCGGAGTGAGGGTACCTTCTCATCCTAAGCGAAAAGGGTTCCTAAAAGTTTCTACTCGGGTTCAATTTAGTAGACACATCCTAATTCATTATTAAATTCATTGGTTAGCCCTGAGGATCGTTTTGCTCTAATACCACTTCGTAACACCCCCATTTATTCAGGAGCCTTTAGCAAGACATTCCCAAATAAATAAGAGTGTTACCATCTCGGTTGGCCGAGGTAGTTAATAATAATGTATAAAAAACCAAATTACTTTAGATTAAAATTTAGCAAATAAAGGTTTATTACAATATAACCAATACTAAATTAACTTTAATTACAACTCGCAGCGGAAATTAAATAAACTGAAATGTTAAAATTAAGTGATCTAGACTTCTAGGTAGACTGGCCGAAATCCTCATGCATCCCCATGAGTTTCCAAGTCAGCTAACTCAAGTACCTATAAGTTAATCTACTCCCCAATAAATGGTTCATCATAGGTGTTTAATGAATACACTGTCAACCAAACGGTTGAGTAGGATAATCACACAGCATTAAACATACAAACTTAACATATGCAATCACGTGGAATAAATATCACCACCAATTCTCCATCATATCCACAGTGTTGTCCCAGTCCCTTACCGAGGCTCCACCACACCGTCGTCCCGCCAACTCCTGGCCCGGGGTAAACACAAATGTCGTCCCAGTCCGAGACTGAGGATAATCCCATAACTAACTATCGTCCCAGTCCGAGACTGAGGATATACCCGCCACAATAGTACCATATAACATTCATAACTCAATAAGACCAATCCACAATAATAAACCAATCAATATTCATCCAAGACTAACATCTATCTTTCACATTATAACCATATGATAAATAATACAAATCACACAAATAATTCAGTAGTTATCCTACCTGGCAAGCAAATACTCCAATTACGCAATCTAATAAAAGTAATCTTCAACAAACCCGTTCAACAACTCTGTCACCTATTGATAATTAATAATTATACATTACTATCTACTAATTTTGTGACACAATGGAATTTAGTTATAAATAAATTACGTCAATTATATTCCCATTCAATTATAATATAAAACCCGCTTTGTTAAAGTCAAAACCAAACCACCCATAACCCGAGTCAACCCCGTCAACAATCAAACCACATCACCCACACAAACACGGTTTAAAACCATGTTCAACATCCACCCTAAACGGCCATAACCCGACACCAACAAACCACCACTGACGCTAGTCAACCCAGCCACCGCCAGCTAGCAACCTGACGCACCCAAACACCCCTTAACCACCATCCAAACCACCACTATCAACCCACAACAACACGCCCTAATTTCCTACTTTACACGACATCAACAACAATTCCAGAACCCCCAACCACCATGTACAAAACCCCATGCCAACACTACCATAACCACTTCTGGCCACCACCGTTGACACCACTGTCCCATGGTGACTCCAAGGTTGGTCCCCTTCCTCCGACGAGTCCCCTAGTTCAGTCACACTAGCGGTCTTGAGACGGTCACTCAAAAACTCCCCCTTTTCCCTATTTTGATGAAATCCGGACAACCACCACCACAAGTCAGCCCCTTTAACCACCTAGGGCCACCCACGGTGATTAACTAACCACCATGGGCTAACCCAACTCATGTCTGGTCCCAAACAAATCACAGCTAAGGTGTTAAACCCGCATAAACCCATGATACAAACACCACCATAAACCCACACGAAAACCAACAAAAACACCCCTTCCCTGCCGGTCAGTAGTAGTCAAACGGAGGTCCGGTCATACCCGGTAGTCCACGGTCACAGTCACGGTCAAAGAAAGTCCTATGGTGGTCTAAATAAGGAGTTATAACAAGACAAAGGTGTTTACATGAGACGGTCTTAAATTATTACCTTGAGACGTTAAAAGACGATAAATTCCTTGGTTTTCTCCTTCTTGTTCTCCCTCTCTCTCTTTTTGTGAATTTGTGAATTATAAGGGTGGGTGATGATGTTTATATGGTGGTTTAATGGATACAATTAGGAAAGTACTAGGAAACTACCAATTATATTATACTATTATTATACATTATATTAGTCTTACCATAAGTAGGATTACCATATACTACCCTGACTAATATTATTATTATTATTATTATTATTATTATTATTATTATTATTATTATTATTATTATTATTATTATTGTTATTATTATTATTATTATTATTATTATTATTATTATTATTATTATGATTATCATCTTATAAATAAAATACAATTTTAAGAGATAAGAAATATATATTTTATAAAACAATTATGAAAATGAACTATATTTACTAAATTTCTTAATAGAATATCTTTATAAAACAACTATACTTATCAAAATACTTTTATAAAATACAGGGTATTACACTTCTGAAGGGGTGAGTATTTGGAATTGCACCCGTAACTTAGCCACTTCTTGTTTCTGGAATATTATCTTGGCTATTCGCTCTGAGTTTGGTTCTTTGGCTGGCATTATTACTACTCCCAAACAGCTGATGGGTATGGAAGGGTGTTTCCAGGATCGGCAGATTTATGATTTATTTAGGCCGTCTTGCTGCTCAGATGAAGATTCCTACTATTGACTTTTTGGTTCAACGTTGGTTTTTGTGGGTTAACTGGTTTGCTCTTCGTAAGGTTGTTCGGAAGACTCACTCACATTTATTCTTTGGTTGTCTTTTTTCCATTGATGTCTAGAAGGTAGTTAAGGACTACTTTTCTCTTCAGGTTTGTCCTTATAATAATAATAATAATAATAATAATAATAATAATAATAATAATATAATTGTAATAATAATAATAATAATAATAATAATAATAATAATAATATTTCGTTGCCCCTAAACTTATGAAGAAATTGGCAGAAATATATTTCGCGAAGGTTGCTCCTATATCGGACTCTGTTTTCACTTTGACTCCGTGGCAGGTGGTATTATGGAAGTCTCATTAGGGTGCTCACTCCTCGGATTGGTTGCGTACAATTCCTATTTCTAGGTTGGGGCAGACTACAAATGGATCGACCTATCGTAGTGTGCTTAGCTATCGACTGGGTGTTCCGTTGTTCATAGTGTCTAGCCCATGTCCTGCTTGTTCTCGGGTCTTTGATGGTGATATTTATGGCGATCATGCTGTGTCCTGTGCTGGTACTGTGGGCATTAAGCATCGAAATAACCTCGGTTGCGACACCTTATTGGATATCTGCTACTGGTCTGGGATTTCTGCCGGTTGGAGGTCGATATCGGTTTGGTTGATGGGTATGATAAACCCCTTCGTCCAACGGATTCGCTTCTTTATTCCTGGGACAGGGGGCGAGATATGTGTGTCGATCCAACGGCATCCTCCCCCGTGATTTAGTCTGGGATGTCTGATTTTGTGCTCGGTCATATTGTTGTTGATGCTGCTCAGCGAAAGTGTGCCAGGTATCAAGATTTGTGCATGGCGGCTGATTATGGTTTCCTACCCTTCTCCTTCTCTTCGCTGGGGGAGCTAGATACGGATGTTGTTGCCTTGCTCAAGCGGATTCAGAAATTCTATGTATCTCAGAATGACGGGGCTCATGCTGCCCCTTACATTTTTACTAAACTTAGCTTTGTTATCGCTAAGGGAGTGGGCGCCCAAATAGTATCTCGGTTGCCCACTAATTTTCTGTAAATTTTGATATTGTTTTAATAAAAGTGGCGCTGGTTTTTATAATAATAATCTTAATAATAATAATAATAATAATAATAATAATAATAATAATAATAATAATAAGCTAAAATCATCAATTACTCCCTTTTATAGTACACTTTTTCAAAATTACTCCCTTTTATAAAAAATTTTAAAAATTACTCCCAAAAAATTGCTGAAATTTTTAAATTGCTCCCAAATCCCTTTTTTTTGTACATTTAGGACGAAAATGCCCTTGATTCGCTGAATTGGG